>NC_061514.1:119441768-119745789 GCF_022539505.1 Lolium rigidum | reverse complement strand
CTTACTCAACGTTTCAAAGGGGGCAGGGGATCAAAAGAAAAAGGCAAGCCAAAAATCAGAGGGTGAAAAAAATCCAACAAAGGAAAGTTTTATAGCACATAGAGGATGACATGCGGGTCCCATGAGCCAGCAGGTTCCTCAACGTTTCAAACGTGGCATGAGATCGAAAGAAAAAGGCAAGTGACCAAATATCAGGAGCCAAAAATAATCAAAGAAAAGAAAGTTTTCAACGTTTCAAAGGCGGCAGGGATCAAAAGAAAAAGGAAGTAGCCGTAAATTAGGGGCAAAAATAACTCCAAGAAAGGAAACTTTTATTGTTCGTAGAGGATGACATGGGGGACCCATGAGCCACAGACTTACTCAACGTTTCAAAGGTGGCATGAGATCGAAAGAAAAAACGCAAGTGACCAAATATGAGGTGCCAAAAATAATCAAAGATTTATTGTACATAGAGGATGACATGCGGGTCCCATTTTGCAGCAGCGGTCTCAATGTTTGAAATGCGGCTTGAGATCAAAAGAAAAAGAAAGTAGCTAGAAAGTAGGGGGTCAAAAAAAATCCAAGAAAAGAAAGTTGATGGACATAGAGGTTGACATGCGGGTCCCATGTGCCAAAGAGCTTACTCAACGTTTCAAAGGGGCCAGGGGATCAAAAGTAAAAGGCAAGTGACGAAATATCGGAGCCAAAAATCAAAGGGTGAAAAAAATCCAAGAAAACAAACTTTTATAGCACATAGAGGATGACATGCGGGTCCCATGAGCCAACAGGTTCCTCAACGTTTCAAACGTGGCATGAGATCGAAAGAAAAAGGCAAGTGACGAAATATCGGAGCCAAAAATAATTCAAGAAAAGAAACTTGATTGTACATAGAGGATGACATGCGGGTCCCATGTGTAAGCAAGCTTACTCAACGTTTCCAAGGCGGCAGGGCATCAAAAGAAAAAAGGAAATAGACAAAAATCAGAGAGTGAAAAAAACCATAGAAAATAAACTTTTATAGCACATAGAGGATGACATGCGGGTCCCACGAGCCAGCAGGTTCCTCAAAGTTTCAAACGTGGCATGAGATCGAAAGAAAAAAAGGCAAGTGACCAAATATCAGGAGCCAAAAATAATCCAAGAAAAGAAAGTTTATTGTACGTAGAGGATGACATGCGGGTCCCATTTTGCAGCAGCGGTATCACCGTTTGAGAGGCCGCACGGATCGAAAGAAAAAGGCAAGTGACCAAATATCGGAGCCAAAAATAATCCAAGAAAAGAAATTTTATTGTACGTAGAGGATGACATGCGGGTCCCATTTTGCAGCAGCGGTCTCAACGTTTCCAAGGCGGCACAGACCAAAAGAAAAATGAAGTAGCCGTAAATCGGGGGTGAAAAAATCCAAGAAGAAAGATTTCAATTGGGCCGCATCCGGACATCCGGGCTTTCGAACTATCCCGCTTGGCCTTTTGACTCGTACAATTTCAGCCCACTCCAAAACAGGAAAGTTCCGAATTTTCTAAAAAACAGAAAGTCCTATGCTTCGCAAAGACAAAAAAACAAGGAGATTCAACATATAAGTTTGTTTATGTAAAAATAAAGATTTAATTATCCGTTTGAAATAGCTCGGAGCGCAATACATTGTTTATTGTCTCGCAAAATAATCAAGATATCATATGTTTCTTGTACTGGGAGGCCGACATCGGGACCCATGAGCCAACAGATATTGCCAACGTTTTAAAGGCGAGTGGGATGGAAAGAAAAAATAAACCAAAAATCTGTTGGTAAAAAATCCAAGAAAAGAAACATTTTCGTTCCGAGAGGATGACATGCGGGACCCATGAGGCAGCAAGATCCTCGCCGTTTATTGTTCATAGAGGTTGACATGTGGGACCCGTGAGCCAGCGGCGTCCTCAACGTTTTAAAGGTCTGCAGTGATCGAAAGAAAAATAAGCCAAAAATCGTTTGGTCACAAAATCCAAGAAAATAAACATTTACCGTTCCGAGAGGATGACATGCGGGACCCATGAGGCAAGCAAGATCCTCAACGATTCCAAGGCGGCAGGGAAATATCCAGTAAATTAATGAGGGGTTCAAAATAAATCCATCAAAGGAAACTTTTATTGTTCATAGAGGATGACATGTGGGACCGACCCGCCAACAGCGTCCTCATCGTTTCGTAGGGGGCAGGAGATCAAAAGAAAAAGGCAAATAGCCGAAATTAGGGGTAAAAAATAACTCCAAGAAAGGAAACTTTTATTGTTCGTAGAGGATGACATGCGGGACCCATGAGCCAGCAGCTTACTCAACGTTTCAAAGGCGGCATGAGATCGAAAGAAAAAGGCAAGTGACAAAATATCGGAGCCAAAGATAATCCAAGAAAAGAAACTTTATTGTACGTAGAGGATGACATGCGGGTCCCATTTAGCAAGCAGCGGTCTCAGCTGTTTCAAATGCGGCTTGAGATCAAAAGAAAAAGAAAGTTTATTGTACATAGAGGATGACATGCGGGTCCCATGAGTCAGCAGCTTACCATACGTTTCCAAGGCGGCAGGGATCAAAAGAAAAAGGAAATAGCCAAAAATCAGAGGGTGAAAAAAATAAAGAAAATAAACTTTTATAGTACATAGAGGATGACATGCGGGTCCCATGAGCCAACAGGTTCCTCAACGTTTCAAACTTGGCATGAGATCGAAAGAAAAAGGCAAGTGACCAAATATGAGGAGCCAAAAATAATTCAAGAAAAGAAAGTTTTATAGTACATAGAGGATGACATGCGGGTCCCATTTAGCAGCAGCATGTATCAGCGTTTGAGAGGCGGCAGGGGATCAAAAGAAAAAAGAAATTGCCAAAAAACAGATGGTGAAAAAAAACCAAGAAAATGAACTTTTATAGTACATAGAGGATGACATGCGGGTCCCATGAGCCTGCAGTGTTCCTCAACGTTTCAAACGTGGCATGAGATCGAAAGAAAAAGGCAAGTGAAAAAATATCGGAGCCAAAAATAATTCAAGAAAAGAAAGTTTTATAGTACATAGAGGATGACATGCGGGTCCCATTTAGCAAGCAGCGTATCACCGTTTGAGAGGCGGCAGGGATCGAAAGAAAAAGGCAAGTGAAAAAATATGAGGAGCCAAAAATAATTCAAGAAAAGAAAGTTTTATAGTACATAGAGGATGACATGCGGGTCCCATTTAGCAAGCAGCGGTATCACCGTTTGAGAGGCAACAGGGGATCGAAAGAAAAAGTCAAGTGACCAAATATGAGGTGCCAAAAAAATCCAAGAAAAGAAAGTTTTATAGTACATAGAGGATGACATGCGGGTCCCATTTAGCAGCAGCATGTATCAACGTTTGAGAGGCAGCAGGGATCAAAAGAAAAGGCAAGTGACCAAATATGAGGTGCCAAAAAAATCCAAGAAAAGAAAGTTTTATAGTACATAGAGGATGACATGCGGGTCCCATTTAGCAAGCAGCGGTATCACCGTTTGAGAGGCAAGCAGTGATCGAAAGAAAAAGTCAAGTGACGAAATATGAGGTGCCAAAAAAATCCAAGAAAAGAAAGTTTTATAGTACATAGAGGATGACATGCGGGTCCCATTTAGCAAGCAGCGGTATCACCGTTTGAGAGGCGGCAGGGATCGAAAGAAAAAGGCAAGTGACAAAATATGAGGAGCCAAAAATAATTCAAGAAAAGAAAGTTTTATAGTACATAGAGGATGACATGCGGGTCCCGATTAGCAAGCAGCGGTATCACCGTTTGAGAGGCGGCAGGGGATCGAAAGAAAAAGGCAAGTGACCAAATTTGAGGTGCCAAAAATAATCCATGAAAAGAAAGTTTTATAGTACATAGACGATGACATGCGGGTCCCAGCTAGCAACAGCGGTATCACCGTTTGAGAGGCGGCAGGGGATCGAAAGAAAAAGGCAAGTGACCAAATTTGAGGTGCCAAAAATAATCCAGGAAAAGAAAGTTTTATAGTACATAGAGGATGACATGCGGGTCCCGACTAGCAGCAAGCGGTATCACCGTTTGAGAGGCGGCAGGGGATCGAAAGAAAAAGGCAAGTGACCAAATTTGAGGTGCCAAAAAAACTCCAAGAAAAGAAAGTTGATTGCACATAGAGGATGACATGCGGGTCCCATTTAGCAAGCAGCGGTCTCAACGTTTCCAAGGCGGCAAGGGATCAAAAGAAAAGGAAGTAGCCGAAATCAGGGGGTCAAAAAAATCCAAGAATAGAAAGAATTTTGGTTCATAGAGGATGACATGCGGGACCCATGATCCCGCATCGTAAACGGCTCGTTGAACGAGATGGCGCGATGTAGAAAAAAAACAATGCCGCAGAGGCTGCCATCCGGGCCCTACATCCCTCGGCGGTGCGGATTTGCGTTGACTCGGCCGGCGAACCCGAGATTTCGAGATGCACCACGTCCCGGCCACCATACGCCACGTTTTGGCCGCTTTCGTCGGGCTAGGTGGCCTCAAAAACGAAAAAAAAAAGTTTTGACATGCACCACGGAGGGACCAAAATCGTCGGCCATGGTACACCAGCAACCACGGCGCGACTTCAACTTCGTCGGCCATGGCAACTTTTCTTGTAGTGTGTATGAGAGCTTCATATTCTGCTTCATTGTTAGATGCGTTTGGGAACGTCATCCGCAGAACATACTTCAACTTGTCGCCTTCAGGTGAAACTAATATCACGCCTGCTCCAGCACCTTCCAATCTCTTGGACCCGTCGAAGTTCATGGTCCAAGTCCTCGATAAACTGGGGGTCCCGTGTTTTGTAGCTCCATCCACTCTGCAATGAAATCTGGTAAGACCTGTGACTTTATTGCTTTTCTTTTTTCATACGTGATGTCCCGAGGGGAAAGTTCTATTCCCCAAAGGGAGACACGACCCGTAGCTTCTGGATTGTTCAGTATATTTGATAAGGGAGCTTCATTGACCACTATTATCGGGTGAGCCGAAAAATAGTGCCGCAATTTTCTTGCTGTCGTGAATACTCCATATGCTAGCTTTTGATATTGCGGGTACCGCTGTTTTGACGGCGACAACTTCGCTGATGAAATATACTGGCCTTTGAACTCCATGAAGCTTGCCTTCTTCTTCCCTTTCGACCACTAAAGCCGTGCTGACCACCTGAGGTGTGGCTGCAATGTACAAGAGGAGAGGTTCTTTCTCTTTTGGCGCCACCAATATCGGTGGTGTCGAGATTGCTCGCTTGAGATTCTCGAAGGCTCTTCTCGCTTCCTCGTTCCATTGAAATTTTTCCCCTTGCTTGATCAACGCGTAAAACGGCAACGCCTTTTCTCCTAGCCTGGCGACGAATCTACTTAAAGCTGCGACTCGCCCCGTTAGCTGTTGTATTTCTTTCAACTTTGTTGGCTTTCTCATAGTGACGATGGCCTCGTATTTTTTCGGGATTAGCTTCAATCCCCCTTGCTGATACTAAGAACCCGAGAAGTTCTCCCGCGGGTACTCCAAAAGAGCATTTTGTCGGGTTCAGCTTGAGGCGGAACTTGTCGAGGTTGTCGAAGGTTTCCTTCAAATCTTCAATCAACGTTGACCCTTTCTTTGATGTTATTACGACATCGTCGATGTAGACTTGTACATTTTTCCCGATCTGTGTTGCTAGGCACTTCTGCATCATCCGTTGATATGTTGCTCCCGCGTTTTTCAGACCAAAGGGCATTGTTTTGTAGCAAAACACGCCATAAGGTGTGATGAACGCTGTTTTGGCTTCATCTTCTTCTTTTAATCTGATCTGGTTATAACCGAGTATGCGTCCAGGAAGGAAAGACGTTCGCATCCTGCCGTGGAGTCGATGATTTGATCGATCCTTGGGAGGGGAAAGTGATCCTTGGGACAATGTTTATTGAGACACGTAAAGTCGACGCACATGCGAAGGACTATTGTGTGTTTCTTCGGCACCATCACTGGGTTAGCTACCCATGTGGCTTCTGTAGATATTTCTCTGATGAACCCGGCATCTTTGAGTCGATCTATTTCTGATAACATGGCTTTGCGGCTAGGTTCCGAAAAACGCCGCAAAGGTTGCTTTACTGGTCGTGCGAGAGGATCCAAATTGAGGTGGTGCTCGGCGAGTTCCCTGGGTACTCCTGGCATGTCGGCTGGACACCATGCGAAGATTTTCCAGTGCTCACGGAGGAACTCGACGAGCGCGCTTTCCTATGCGACATCCATGTTTGCAGCAATGGACGTCGTTTTCTTTGGATCTGTCGGGTGGATCCGTACCTCTTTTGAATCTTTATTTATATTGAAAGTTGACTCCTTAGAAGGTCTTCCTACCTCAGGCAGCACATCATAATCAGTGAACCTAGGTGCCGCATACTCTGCTTGCATCCCGAAAGTTTCTGACAGTCGATGAAAATCCTTGTCGCATTTATCGGACAGTGCAAAGCTTCCTTTGATTGTGATAGGTCCCTTAGGCCCAGGCAACCTCCACAACAGATATGTATAATGCGGCACTGCCATGAACCTGGCGTACGCTGGCCGTCCCAACAAAGCGTGATATTGCGACGGGAAATCCACCACTTCAAACTCTAAATTTTCTATCCTGTAGTTTTCTCGGGTTCCAAACTGAACGTCGAGGTTGATCTTGCCCAATGGGTAACTTGGCTTCTCTGGTGTAATCCCGTGGAAGCGTGTGTCAGTTGGTTTCAAGTTTGCCAGGGATATGTTCATCTTCCTCAATGTGTCCGCATACATGAGGTTTAGACTGCTACCGCCATCTATGAAAACTCGCGACACGTCGAACCCAGCAATTACTGCGGGTAGAATAAGTGCTGATTGTCCTGGTCGAGGAACTTGCTGCGGGTGATCCGCGATTGTGAAGCCTATGTCTTGCCCCCGACCAATTTAGATACTCGATCGTTGGTGGAGGCATCTTCTCCGCCATAAACACTTGTCGAGATATGACCTTCGCGCCCGTTGGACGGCCCGGCTTTCGAATCATCGAACTCGCGCCATTGGAATTGGGATCAACGTATGGGGGTGGTTGTGGTGCTGCCGCTATTCCGAGCTGATGTCGATTTTCCTCGGTAATTGCGGGAGGAGGTGGGAGGTGAATCTCGCTCCTTGGCTCCCGAGGATTTCGTTATTTGCTTGAGCGTTTGCGATTCCCGCGGCTCGCAAGCATTGCTCGAAAATTGCGGCGGTCTTTCCGTAGATGTCCCGATCGCCTCTTTCCATTGTTGTCGAGGTAAAAATGCATTTGACACGGACCGTTCATCATCTCCTCGGGAGACACGTAAGGTCTTTGAATCCTTGGTCCACTATTTTGTCTGTTGCCGCGAAAATCACCTCTATTGTCGCCTTGTTGCTCATTGCTCCTTTGATAATCATCTCGACTATTTCCACCAGGGTTTCCTCGAAAACCAGCCGATATGTGGCCGGGAGCATCATTGTTGTAGAACTGGCGAGAAAATCGCCTTCTATTTTGATAGTTTCGACTACGATCCTCTTCTGGCGACCTGTGTCGTTTGTTGTATATTGCGTCTTCTCCATCTGCCCATTTGTTAGCGATTTCCATCAACGCTGAGATTGTCTTGGTGATTAGTTCTCCCCAAGTCCTCGACGAAGTCTGCTCGCCGGATTCCTGCCACGAACGCATCTATTGCCCTCTCGTCAGATATGTCTTCTGCCGAGTTTTTGATAATGTTCCACCGCCGTATATATTTTCTCATCGACTCGTCATGTTTTTGTCGACACGCTCGTAATTCTTCCAACGACGCGGGTTTTTTGCAGGTGGATCGGAAGTTCTTCACGAAGATGTCCTCAAAGGTTTCCCAGCTGTCGATGGAGTTCAAGGGGAGTTTCTTTATCCAAGATCTTGCGGCACCACTCGGGTGAACTTGGATACTTTGCATTGCCGTTGCTCCGGTTCCTCCTACCAGTTTCACCATCTCGAGATAATCCACGAGCCAATCCTCGGGATCTTGCAGAGCCGTCGAACTTCTTGAAATTCTCGGGTAACTTGAACCCTTTTGGGACTCGAGTTTTTCGCACTCTTCTCGTAAAGCACGGGAGCCCACACATATCTTCGTCGGCAAGCTCTGGCGAGTACTGACGGTCCCTCCTTTCTTGTCGCGCTCCGTCCACCCTTACTTGGACTGCTGTGTCTCTTGCTCCACTTGCTCTTGGTGGGTCTTGAACTGCTGCGGTGTGTCGTGGACTATTTTGTCTGGGATTTTCTTCGGGAGGCGTTGTTGCAAACGCTGTTCCCATAACCCCTACTCCAGCCATTGCCATATTGAACAATGGTTCTCTCGGGTCCCCAGGAGGTGGTCTGGACGCCAAGATGTATGCTTGTGTTGCCATGTAACCTCGCCTCGGCGTTTTCGGGATGATATTTCCTCTTTCGTCGATCGACATAAAGGACATGTCGAGATTTTGGATTATGTTTCCTCTTTCGCTTCGTGTATGTTTTGCAGTCGAGACATTGCTCTCCTCCGAGCTTCTCCGTGACTATCTCCCCGTATTTCCCGAAAGGCGACTTAAATCTGCCCGGCGTCTGCTTGATGCAGAAGCTGCTTCTTTTCTCCTATTCAAGGATGCTGTCTGTTTTTCCAACTCTCTGCTTACTCGAGCAAGTCTATATTGATATGCTTGAAGTTCTTGTACAGTAGCAGTGGTGGTCATAGGTTCTGAGCCATCCATGGCTTTCGCAGCCCTATCCCACGCTTCTTGCGGGAGCTGTATTCTTGCGCGAGTTGAAGATCCGACATATTTAGTGCCCAAGCCATGTCGAAGATCAGCGGGATCAACGTATGGGTTTCCCAATTCGTCGAAAGCCTCTGATGTTTGCGGCTCTGATGTGCCTGCCCCTTCTACCACATAGATCTGATGATATTTTGCGCATTGATTTTTTCCAGGATTGGTGACACCATCATATAGAGTGGTGAAGACCTTTCTAATGGCAGCAGACTTGTCGATGAAGTTGAAGTTGTCGATGCTGTCGGAGTCGCTGCTTATAAAGGAGTCCGCAGACGACTCGAAGGATGTGTTGCTGAAGATCTTGGCGAGCTTTCCGCTTGCCTTGTTGTCGACGAAGTATGGCGACGAGAACTCCTCGTCACTCGACGAAAAGCTAGAATCGACCGCTGAAAATTCCGACGAGATCAGATCTTCGAGACGGTAGGATCCTTCCTTGTTGACGCCAAATCGGAATTCTCCGAACGTCATGATGATAGGCTCCTCCAGATAGGCACATGCATCCATACGGGAGGGCGGGTGAGGAATAAAATTGAATAGATCAGTTTTTCCCGTGTTACCTCGATCCATCGCGTTGCTTGCTGTTGATGAAGTCGAAGATTTTGAACGTGCCATCGAGATCAGATCCTTGCAGCCTCTAGTCCCCACAGACGGCGCCAATTGACAAAGGATTAACTTGTCAATGCCTACAGATTGTAGACTAGGGTTTTGCTAGAAGTAGAGGGCAAGTAGATCTCGAAGGTTTAGGCGAAAAGTACTCGGCGATTATGAAAATTAGGGTTATGTTGACAGTAGATTCGATCCTTTCTTTGTCCCTCGACTCCCCCTTATATAGGAGGTGGAGCCGAGGGTTTTGTATTGTACAAGTTACAGAGTCCGGGACGGTTTCTAACTCATCCCGCCAGATTACAAATAACACTTCCTATTACAACTCTAGCTTTCCTTAATACACCTTGGGCTCCCGAATCTTCTTATTCTTCGGATAGTGGGCCTTCAGTAAATCCCGGGTACTATCTATGGCAGGCCCATTTGGGGTGCCTATGTCATTTGCCTTATGGCATTTTAACGTCAGTGTTATGCATGTGTGCTTCACCATAAAGATTTATAATAACTTATCCATCGTACATGGAATATGTCATAATTGAACAACTCATTGTTTTCATTTGACTAGAACATAACAACCATTGTAAAGTTCTTTATTATAAAATCTGAAGGGCTAGATAAAATGCCAACGACGAACACAATAACACTTTATTTTGTTCCAGACGTGCATTTCTACCATATTCCTTGTCAGTCACTTAGGCCATTGTATTCTTGTATTGCGTTCTCTTGTATGACACCTCATACCAACCAATATGGTACAATTACCCAAGAATTTCATTGTGTGACCAAACAAGGAATACATCCATAACATGTATATCATCTATATACACCCGAGCTAGACTTTCTAGTCTTTTCTTTCTTTCTCGCCAAAATATCTTTTGTAGTTTCTCTTTTATCTTTCCTCATTCTCAGAGAACACTTCACCTTCAATAACTTCTAGGTCCATTGGTCAAATACCAATAACCTTGAGGTTCTTACCTTGAAGTTGACCATCACATGACAAGTGTTCTAGATTTCACTATTAGTAACCTTTTAATGTAATGAACAATTTCACTCATAATTTTATCCATCAAATCATGACGACTTTCCGAGACCATGTCTGTACATGCTAGGCTCGTAAAGTTTAACCTTAGTATTCGCATGTGCAAATCTGGCTTGCACCCGTTGTATGCACACGTAGAATCTATAACACCCGATTATCACGAGATGCTTCGAAGCGACGAGTCTTAGCAACGGTGCATACTAAGGACGATCACTTCATGGATATGCGAATATCGTTAGTGCCCAACTAGTTGGAGGATTGGGATGCCTAGCATCTTCAACCTTCGTACATTCCCATAAAACTTATGAGTTTATGTAGTCTCACTAGATTATATTCTATCATCTTGCAATAAGGTCTTAGATATCACATATATCTCATACCTTGCTCATTTCTGAAAACAAAATTTTCAGCTCCTTACTTTTCAAACGGATTTGAACTTCAAGTTTCACGGAGACAAGATGATTTAAGGTACTAATTGAAACCATTGCTCTTTGAATCATCAATGTGAGGTTTACTAAAAGTTTGCATTAGGACTTAATCATATCTTGATTCTTTAACAATACGGTACCAGTCCGTAAAGTTACTTGTCAGACTTAACAAGTATTTCTATCTCAATTACAAGACTAGCGCATGGTAGAAAACGGATGCCAATTCTACAAATTTAATTCAAAATACTATTCAGACTATGTTCATGATAATTTGAGTTCATTTTTAATTCTTCAATTAACTAGGTGAAATCCCACTCAAAACAACATCCCTCGCATTGTCTTAGTGATTACACGAACCAAATCCACTACACCAAGTCCGATCATCACGAGAAAAGATGTAGATTCAAAGGCGAACACTCAAAGTGTTCATCATATCATTCATATGACTCATGCTCTACCTTTCGGTATCCCGTGTTCCGAGACCATGTCTGTACATGCTAGGCTCGTCAAGGCAACCTTAGTATCCGCGTGTGCAAATCGGCTTGCACCCGTTGTATGCACATGTAGAGTCTATCACACCCGATCATCACGAGATGCTTCGAAACGACAAGTCTTAGCAACGGTGCATACTAAGGATGAACACTTTATTATCTTGATATTTAGTGAGAGGGATCATCTTATAATGCTACCGTCGCGATCTAAGCAAGATAAGATGCATAAAGGATTAACATCACATGCAATTCATAATATGTGATATGATATGGCCTTTCTTCTTGTGCTTTTGATCTCCATCTCCAAGCACATTATCATGATCTCCATCATCACCAGCATTGCACCAAGGTCCGTGGCGCCGCTTCATGGTTGTCCATCACTTATAGCTACTATAACAACTACTTGAAATAACGCTATTACATGATGAATAGACACGCAGGTCTTAACAAATTTAAAGACAACCATTAGGCTCCTGCCGGTTGCCATAATACAATAATGAACATCTCATACATCAAATATAATCATCATCACATCATGGTCATATCACATCACCAAACCCCGCAAAAACAAGTTAGACGCCTCTAATTTGGTTTGCATATTTTACGTGGTTTAGGGTTTTCGAGTAAGATCCAATCTACCTACGAACATGAACCACAACGGTGATACTAGTGTTGACAATAGAAGTGCAAATTACAATCTTCACTATGGTGGGAGAGACAGACACCCGCAAAGCCACTTATGCAATACAAGTTGCATGTCAAGCGTGGAGGAAGTCTCATGAGACGCGGTCATGTAAAGTTAGCCCGGGCCGCTTCATCCCACCATCCCGCAAGAAGCAAAGTGCACAAACTAAAGCAACAAAAGCATCACCGCCCACAAAACCATTGTGTTCTACTCGTGCAACAGATCTATGCATAGACATGGCTCTGATACCACTGAAGGGGTTCGTAGCATAGAAAACAAAAATTTTCCTACCGCAAGACGAATAAATCAAAGATCTAATCTATGGAACACCCAAGATCTAATCTACAAGATCGAAGCAACGAGATTGATAAGATACTAACCCTTGATGATTTCCAAAGCCTACGAGATTAGATCTCGTTGTTGGTGTAGACGATCATCCCCAGTGCTGCAATCCGGCAGCACTTCCGTACTCGGTCGCGCGTACGGTGTCGATGAAGCCCTTCCTCTCCCCGTTCCAGCGGGCAGCGGAGGTGTGGTAGATCTCCACGGAATCCCAGCAGCACGACGGCGTGGTGGTGGTGGTGGAGAAGAATTACTGCAGGGCTTCACCTAAGCCTGCGCAGCATATGGAGGAGGAAGAGAGGGGGCGGCCAGGGTTTCTGGATTGGGGTCAATGGCCGGCCACCCCCTCCCCTCTTTATATAGGGGGAGGGGTCGGCCTAGGGTTCCCCCTGGGCCCCACATATCCCTTTTGGCCGGCCAAGGGGGGAGACTTTTCTTCCCCCTCAAGCCTTCCCTTTATCTCTTCGTTTAAACACTTTATTTAGAGATAGATCTTATCTCTAGATTTAAACCATTTAAATTTAAGAGATAGATCTCATCTCCAAGGGGTAGGCCGGCCTGGGCCCACATGTCATAGTGGGAAGGCCCCACCATGCCATGTGGCGCCTACGTGGCCTCTCCCGGGGTGGTGGGCCCACTGGTGGCCCTCTAGAACCTTCTAGAAGCTCCGGTCAAAACACCGGACTTTTTCCCGAACCCCGGAAATTGACTTCCCATATATGAATCTTATTCTCCGGACCATTCCGGACCTCCTCGTGATGTCCCGGATCCCATCCGAGACTCCGAACAAAAACTTCGGACTCCAACTCATATTCCGAATCTACTTATGCGACATCGAACCTTAAGCGCGTCACCCTACGGTTCGCGAACTATGCAGACATGGTCGAGACTCCTCTCCGAGCAATAACCAATAGCGGGATCCGGAGATCCATAATGGCTCCCACATATTCAACGATGACTTAGTGATCGATTGAACCATTTACATACGATGCCAATTCCCTTTGTCACGCGATATTTTACTTGTCCGAGGTTCGATCATCGGTATCTCCATACCTTGTTCAACCTCGTTACCGACAAGTACTCTTTACTCGTACCATGGTATGTCATCTCTTATGATCCAATCATATGCTTGCAAGCTAATCGGACGACATTCCACCGAGAGGGCCCAGAGTATATCTATCCGTCATCAGGATGGACAAATCCCACTATTGATCCATATGCCTCAACTCACACTTTCCGAATACTTAATCCCACCTTTATTGTCACCCATTTACGCAATGACGTTTGATGTAATCAAAGTACCCTTTCGGTGTAAGTGATTTACATGATCTCATGGTCGAAGGATTAAGACAACTATGTATTGAAAGCTTATAGCAAATGAACTTAATGACTTGATCTTATGCTACGCTCATTTGGGTGTGTGTCCATTATATCATTCACCTAATGACATAACCTTGTTATTAATAACATCCAATGTTCATGATCACGAAACCATGATCATCTATTAATCAACAAGCTAGTTATACAAGAGGCTTACTAGGGACTCCTTGTTGTTTACATAACACACATGTATCAATGTTTCGGTTAATACAATTATAGCATGGTATGCAAACATTATCATAAACACAAAGATATATTATAATAACCATTTTATTATTGCCTCTTGGGCATATCTCCAACAATCAGCAAGATTAACATCCAAATAACAATTCTTCAATGGTGGCAAGTCAAGCATATCATAAATCTTTTTAGGCATAACAGAAATACTTGCACCAAGATCACATAAAGCATTACACTCAAAGTCATTGAATTTCATTTTAATGATGGGCTCCCAACCATCTTCTAACTTCTTAGGAATAGAAGCTTCAAGTTTTAATTTCTCTTCCCTAGCTTTAATGAGAGCATTTGTAATATGTTTCGTAAAGGCTAAATTTATAGCACTGGCATTGGGACTTCTAGCAAGTTTTTGTAAGAACTTTATAACTTCAGTAATATGACAATAATCAAAATCTAAACCATTATGTTCTACAACAATGGAATCATTGTCACCAATATTTTTAAAAATTTCAGCAGTTTTATCACAAACAGCTAGCTTCAAGTAGCTTCAGCAATTTTGTACGCTTTGCACTAGGAGTAGAAACATTGCCAACACCAATTATTTTACCATTGATAGTAGGAGGTGTAGCAACATGTGAAGAATCAACATTACTAGTGGTGGTAATAGTCCATACTTTAGCTACATTATTCTCTTTAGCAAGTTTTTCTTTTTCTTCTCTATCCCACCTAGCATGCAATTCAGCCAACATTCTAATATTATCATTAATTAGAACTTGGATGGCATTTGTTTTAGCAAACCTAGCATCTTTAACTTCGTCAGGCATAACTTTCAATTTTAAAAGATCAACATCAAGAGCAAGACTATCAACTTTGGAAGCAAGAATATCAATTTTACCAAGCTTTTCTTCAACAATTTTATTGAAAGCAGTTTGTGTACTAATAAATTCTTTAAGCATGACTTCAAGACCAGAGGGTACACTCTTATTATTGTTGTAAGAATTACCATAAGAATTACCATAACCATTACCATTATTAGAAGGATATGGCCTATAGTTGTTGTTACCATAATTATTCCTATAAGCATTGTTGTTGAAATTATTGTTCTTAATGAAATTCACATCAACATTTTCTTCTTGAGCAACCAATGAAGCTAAAGGAACATTATTAGGATCAATATGAGATCTAACATTTGCAAGCATAGACATAATAGCATCAATCTTATCACCCAAAGAAGAGGTTTCTTCAACAGAATTTACCTTCTTACCTTGAGGAGTTCTTTCAGGGTGCCATTCAGAGTAATTGATCATCATATCATCAAGTAGTTTAGTTGCGGCGCCCAAGGTGATGGACATAAAAGTACCTCCAGCAGCTGAATCCAATAGGTTCCTTAAGGAAAAATTCAATCCTGCATAAAAGGTTTGGATGATCATCCAAGTAGTCAGTCCATGGGTTGGGCAATTCTTTACCAAAGATTTAATTCTCTCCCATGCTTGAGCAACATGTTCATTATCAAATTGTTTAAAGTTCATTATGCTACTTCTCAAAGATATAATCTTAGTAGGAGGATAATATTTACTAATAAAGGCATCTTTACATTTAGTCCATGAATAAATACTATTCTTAGGCAAAGATAGCAACCAATCTTTAGCTCTTCCTCTTAAGGAGAAAGGAAACAATTTCAGTTTTATAATATCACCATCTATATCCTTATACTTTTGAATTTCACAAAGTTCAACAAAATTATTAAGATGGGCAGCAGCATCATCAGTACTAACACCAGAAAATTGCTCTCTCATAACAAGATTTAGTAAAGCAGGTTTAATTTCATAGAATTCTGCTGTGGTAGCAGGTGGAGCAATAGGAGTACATATAAAATCATTATTATTTGTGCTAGTGAAATCACACAACTTAGTATTTTCAGGAGTACCCATTATAACATTAATAAAAGTAAACTAAGCAAATAAAGTAAAGACAAGTAACTAATTTTTTTGTGTTTTGATATAGAACAAGTAAACATGACAGAAGTAAAGTAACTATTTTTTTGTGTTTTTAATATGAAGCAAACAAGACAGTAAATAAAGTAAAGTAAAGCAAGACAAAAACAAAGTAAAGAGATTGGAAGTGGAGACTCCCCTTGCAGCGTGTCTTGATCTCCCCAGCAACGGCGCCGTAAATTTAGCTTGATACGCGTAGATGCACACGTCCGTTGGGAACCCCAAGTGGAAGGTATGATGCGTATAGAAGCAAGTTTCCCTCAGTATGAAACCAAGGTTATCGAACCAAGTAGGAGCCAAGAAGCACGTGAAGGTTGTTGGTGGAGGAATGTAGTGCGGCGCAACACCGAGTGAAACCGGCGCCAACGTGGAACCCGCACAACACAATCAAGATACTTTGCCCCAACGTAACACAGTGAGGTTGTCAATCTCACCGGCTTGCTGAAAACAAAGGATTAAGCGTATCGAGTGGAAGATGGTGTTTGTTTGCAAAGAACAGTAAAAACAATGATTGCAGTAGAATGTATTCAGATGTAAAAGAATGGACCGGGGTCCACAGTTCACTAGAGGTGTCTCTCCAATAAGATAACTAACATGCCGGGTTAACAAATTACAAAGCGGGCAATTGACAAATAAAGATTCAATACATATCAATGATGATTACTATGTGATTTAATCAGTGGCATTACGACAAAGTACATAGACCGCTATCCAAACATGCATCTATGCCTAAATAATCCACCTTCAGAGTTATCATCCGAACCCCTTCCAAAGATTAAGTTGTAAACAACAGATAATTGCATTAAGTATGGCGCGTAATGTAATCAACACAAATATCCTTAGACAAAGCATCGATGTTTTATCCCTAGTAGCAACAAGCACATCCACAACCTTAGAACTTTCCGTCACCGTCCCGATTCAATGGAGGCATGAACCCACTATCGAGCATAATTACTCCCTCTTGGAGTTACAAGTATCAACTTGGCCGCAGCCTCTACTAGCAACGGAGAGCATGCAAGAACATAAACAACACATATATGATAGATTGATAATCAACTTAACATAATATTCTATATTCATCGGATCCCGCCAAACACAACATGTAGCATTACAAATAGATGATCTTGATCATGTTAGGCAGCTCACAAGATCTATACAATGATAGCACATGCGGAGAAGACAACCATCTAGCTACCGCTATGGACCCATAGTCCAAGGATGAACTACTCACGCATCAATCCGAGGCGGGCATGATGATGTAGAGCCCCTCCGGTGATGATTCCCCTCTCCGGCAGGGTGCCGGAGGCGATCTCCTGAATCCCCCTAGATGGGATTGGCGGCGGCGGCGTCTCTGGAACTTTTTCCGTATCGTGGCTCTCGGTACAGGGGGTTTCGCGACGAAGGCTATATGTAGGCGGAAGGGTAGGTCAGGGGGCCACACGAGGGCCCCACACGCTAGGGCCGCGCCGCCCTAGTGTGTCGGCGCCTCGTGGCCCCACTTCCTTCCCCCCTCGGTCTTCTGGAAGCTTCGTGTAAAAATAGGACCCTGGGCGTTGATTTCGTCCAATTCCGAGAATATTTCCTTACTAGGATTTCTGAAACCAAAAACAGCAGAAAACAAAGAATCGGCGCTTCGGCATCTTGTTAATAGGTTAGTGCCGGAAAATGTATAATAATGCTGTAAAGTATGTATAAAACATTCAAGTATTGTCATAAAAGTAGCATGGAACATTAGAAATTACAGATACGTTTGAGACATATCAAGCATCCCCAAGCTTAGTTCCTACTCTTCCGCCTGGCCGCGCGGCCCTAGCGTGTGGGGCCCTCGTGTGGCCCCCTGACCTACCCTTCCGCCTACATATAGCCTTCGTCGCGAAACCCCCTGTACCGAGAGCCACGATACGGAAAACCTTCCAGAGACGCCGCCGCGAATCCCATCTCGAGGGATTCAGGAGATCGCCTCTGGCACCCTGCCGGAGAGGGGAATCATCAACGGAGGGGCTCTACATCATCATGCGCGCCTCCGGATTGATGCGTGAGTAGTTCATCCTTGGACTATGGGTCCATAACAGTAGCTAGATGGTTGTCTTCTCCGCATGTGCTATCATTGTTTAGATCTTGTGATCTGCCTAACATGATCAAGATCATCTATTTGTAATGCTACATGTTGTGTTTGGCGGGATCCGATGAATATAGAATACTATGTCAAGTTGATTATCAATCTATTATATATGTGTTGTTTATGTTCTTGCATGCTCTCCGTTGCTAGTAGAGGCTCTGGCCAAGTTGATACTTGTAACTCCAAGAGGGAGTAATTATGCTCGATAGTGGGTTCATGCCTCCATTGAATCTGGGACAGTGACCGAAAGTTCTAAGGTTGTGGATGTGCTGTTGCTACTAGTGTTGCCTGCCAAAACTCACCGGCGAGCAGCGGCTGACAACACGTAGAGCCGGGAGGCTCCCAAGACTGTTGGTGGGCCTTGGTCCCTCGAGCGACGGCCCGCAATGCTCTGGCACACGTCCTGACGGTCGCAAGGTCGTGCCACCTGACCTATACCTGGTCAGGGAGGTGTTGGATCGCTTCGATTAGTTTCCTGCATGGTAGACACGTAAACATTAAACGAGCCTCGATCGGCTCTCAGGTTACCCTGTGAATCGGCTCAGGGAGCCGATTAACCCATGGTTCATAAAGAATATGCAATAACATGGGGTTTCTGCTTTATCAAAGCTAAGCTAAATCGATCTACGACAGTTTAGGGTTTTCACCGCATAACCGGAACATCCTACACGTAGTTGAGTCTGGCAGATACGAAAGATAACGACAAACTAACCCAAAACGAGGCCTAAAAAACAACACGGAGTCAATTCCCGGAACATCCCTTCTTGGATCGGCAAACCGCACCTTACGCACTACTGGATCATTCAACCCGTTTGCAAGGCCTAACCATACGGATATCAAACTAATCCTTGAAGAACAAGGACAACTATAACAGATCGAATCTACTAAACAAAGATAAAGCAGGGTGCTGCCCTTACACCTAGGACAGCTAGATATCTAGGGGCGGCAAAGCTACGCAAATATATCTGAAAAGCATCGATGCAAGCCCTAAAACATCTACGATAAACAGTATTACTCGCCATCAAAAAGGCTTCAGTACGAGCAACACCAAACAACGAACAAACAGATACTGCCTAGACGCAAGATGCGATCTAGGCAGCATGATGCTTACCCGGAAGAAACCCTCGAAACAAGGGGTGGCGATGCGCCTGGTTTGTGTTTGTTGTGAACGTGATCGTCCTCCTTTCTCAATAACCCTAGGTACATATTTATAGTCCGTGGACTTTCTATTTTTGGAAGTACACCTAACCGTGTACGAGCTAAACTCTATCTCTTAATTCTAAACTAAGATGCAATCTACTATAATGTACAGATACACGGGCAATCTAGCCCAAATCCTCATACGAGGCCGATTCAGAAACACATTACGTGTATACCTTTCAAGCCCATCTTCATCACGGCCCATCTCCTGATTTGGCCAAAATCCGGTGATAACACATGCCCCCTGGTTTTGGTAATGATAAGTTAAAAACCACTATGTTTTTTTCTTCGTAGGGTCACGTCGTGGCAGAGCAGAACCGTCACAGTATCCTTCATCATGATGCCTTGCCTTCTCAACTTCTCTGCACGATTCGACAGTTTTGGCACCACGTCCTCGGAAACCACCGCAACATTAAATCTCCACTTTATCCCCTTTATTTAACCGCATCGAGCAGTTCACTTCTCCATCCCCCTGCTCCGTCCTAGCCATTAGAAAACCCTTATTCACACCATGGACTCCTCCTCTTCCTCATCTGCCTCCTCAGGACTTTCTTGCGTATCCTCTCCCCTCCGAGAGCCGACGCCAGAATGGGACTCGCTGGCGGCGTACGACATCCTCGCCCCAACGAAGTGGGACGAGGAGGATCACGCTTCCTCCGTCTGGTCCGAGGATGACAAGTCCTTGACAGACGGAGAAGACGACTTCCAGTTCCTTGTAGATGGGGAGCTGGAGGCGGAGAGCGAGGATGACTCGTTCTCTTGGGATGACTTCACCTCCTCCGACGAGGAGGAGGAAGAGGAGAGTGACACCTCCTCCGACGAGCCGCCGGCGAAACGCATCTACTTCGGGTCGGACGCCGACGACGACGACGAAGACGACGACGAGGAGGAATCGGCCCCTGCCGAGGGCTACGGCAGCAGCGACGAGGAGCTCGCCGGCAGTAGCGCCGATGGCAGCCACGACGATGATGACGAGGGCAGCGACGGCCCGTAGACTAGGATCACTAGCATAGGACTAGTAGTAGTAACAATCGGGTCTTCCCTTGTTCTTCTTTTCTTAAGCAATCGGCTCTTCTCTGTAAAAGCCCCCTTTATCAATGAAGAAAATGTTATTATGCCAAATTTGCTTTCTTATTAATCTTGCCGATTGTCAAAGCGAGTTAACGCGCAAAGAGCCGATGGCAGCACATCGGCCTTTACCACAGAACGTTTGCCGACTGTCAAAGCGAGTCAATGCGCAAAGAGCCGATGGAAGCACATCGGCCTTTATCACAAAACGCGAGTAAGGCCAACCCAGTCGCCTATTCAAACGGTAACCTGCAACCCTCGCCTGCAGGAGTAAACTCAGATCCCCAAATCGCCGCTCGAACAGATCCAACTTACGGCCACACAACTCTCAGATCCCAATCGCGCAGACTCACCTCCGCAGCGAATCCAATGGCGGAATCATCCAACGCCAACACTACGGTCTCTGGCTTGAAGGTAATCCCCAACCGCTCCTCGCTATCCGAGCATAGTATTGGAATTAACAGCAAACACCTGAATTAATGTCTCACTCCGTCATTAACTTTTAGGTATCAGACATTCTGCTGTCGCATCCTTCCGTTCCAAATTCTCTCTGTCTTGGCCCTCGTTCTACCGAAAGTCCTGCTCATTTGATTTCATGCGAGGCCAATAGGGTTCCCTTCGTGAACCAGAACTTAGATCTATCCTCTTGGGCCGACTGCTTATGAGCCTGGCCTAATCCTCCTGAAGATTGGGTTTCATGGTATAACAGAATAGCCAAAACCCACCAAGCCAACTGGGAAACCACAGGAATAGCCGATGCTTTAGCTTTATCACTGTCTCCCCTTGAGAAACATGAAAACCTTCTGAAAACCATCGGCTACTTTTGGTCTGATGCTTTGAATTGCTTCATGTTTGGTCATGGTCCCATGACTCCAACCCTTCTCGATGTGGCCATGATCATTGGTCTAGATATTGCATCCCCAAGCCCCTCTGCCTTTATGCTGCCAAAGGTTCCTTTCAAGCTCTCTTCCAAAACAGACTGCACAAACTAGGGTGCTTATCTTCGACGCCACATGAAAAACAAAGGCCCTGTAACAGAGAAAGAACACACGGCCTTCCTGAATTTCTGGTTGGAACATTTCGTATTCTGTGGCCCTTCACTTGCTCCCACCAAGAATTACCTTTCCTTGGCCTATGAACTTGCCAGGGGCACTCAGCTTGGCATTGGCAAACTGTTCCTTGGAGAGGTCTATCGATATCTCCAACTGATGTCTGTCAAACTGTTTTCTCAAAAGACAGTCAAAACAGGAGGTCCCTGGTGGTTTATTCAGCTATGGGCTCAACTATACTTCCAAAACCACATCCCAAACTTCCCACGTCTGGCCACTCGCACCTTTCGAGATGCCACCGGGAAGCAAATCCGATGCACTAGCTACGGCCAAGCTTTGTACAGCCTTCCGGCAAGAACCGATTCCCCGAGAAGCATCAAAATGGTTCAGCATCTTCTTCCAAGGCCTAGACAATCCCCTCTTCTTTCCTTACACGGAGTCTGAGCATTTTGAGAATCCCGTCTTCTTCAGGCTAGACAGCTTTGCCGATGACACCAGCACCCGGCAATTATATTCCACCATGATTCGTCCCTGTTTCCTTCCGGTGGGCATGAGCACCTCCAACAGGATCACCAAACCTGGTTATGAGTCCTATCAGCCGGTCATAGCAGCCCGGCAGCTTGGTCTCGGGCAGGTGTCTCCCCATTTCTTTCTCCACCACTTAACAGAGAGTAGAGCTGACTTGCCTGACATCCTCACTGGTCAGAGGTGTTACTCTTTCTTTGATACTCTAGCCATCCCTGTTCCTCATAATCTCTCCTTTACCTCTTCAACCGATGGTTTTGAGGCCTGGTGGTCAACGTGGAAGAGTCATGCCTTTAGGAGAGCCTTGGGACCCTTGTTGAAACAACTTGATGCTGAATACGATATCCCTGCAGAACAGGTACCACTATTCAGAAATTATCTCGAAGTGGTTTACAACGATTTCCTCCCTTCTATAACCTTGCTCCATCTTCTTGCAGCAACAAGACGGTCCAGAACCTGCACACGATGACGGCTCTCCTTTCAGATTCCTCCCAGCAGCTCCAGTGGTCCTCTTCTGCAAAAACTCACCTCCCTTGAAAAAGGTTGTGATGCAGAGCCAGCCGATTTCACCAAAATCGGCCTCTAGAAGCAGAGCATCTTCTGGGCCGGTTGCCCCCGAGCCTCAGCCACGGTGAGAACAGCAGTGAGGAAAGTAGCTGTTAGGAAGACCTTGAGGCGCCAAAACCCTACTCCAGCCCAAGAACCTTTGCACGTAAGTTGATCCACGCCTTGGATGATTTCATCTGTCCTTCTCAGCTTCTGCAACATGCTCGTGTTTCCTTTGCAGACCTCCACTGAAGAAAACTCTAGTGAGGATACACAGTCCAGTCGAAGGGACTCGAGCTCCGGTAACTCTGGGAAAAACACCACGCAGAACCAGCCAGACTTGCCACCGTCGGCTTCCAAGAAAAGGTCAGCTCCCGAACCTGCTGCTTCCCCGGCTTCACATAAAGCAGGACAGGGCAGTCTACGCACAAAGAGCCGATGCATCAAGAGAGCTCGCAAGGCACCGCAAACCTCTTCATCAATCCAGGAGATTTCAAATGTAATTACTCTTCGTATCCTCCATGGCTCATATTTTGTGCTAACCTATTGCTGTTCCTATCGGCTAACCACTTCCTTTACAGACTGATGACACCTCTAGTGGGGAAGTCGAGGAGGTAGTGATGCCATCCACTACCCTGGACCTAGCAACCTCAAAAAGTGTAGCTGACCAGGCTGCCACCTTGGCCAAACCCTCAGCAGAAACACAAGAGCCGATCACCTCTTCATCAGCTGCTCCTATGGTCTTAGGAGAGGTACCCTTCCTTCCCTTAGTTTTTCCTTGCTCTTTCGCTGTGTACTGACGTTGTTCTTGTTGTTTGTCAGGGTTATGACCTCTCAAGCTTGCTAACGTTCGACCCTGAATCCATCGAACCAGCTGCATCTAAAGCAAGTGAAGAGTCGGGACCCAGCGCTACCCATGGTCAATTCTAGCACCTCAAGGCCTTGCTCTCCTCCTCAATCGAAACATTGGTTGAAGATACCGAGGAAGTAAAGAGCATTCTTGAAGACATCCAGCCTCATCTCCCGGTGACATTGCAGGTGAAGCTCGCCGGTTGTGACTCTATCTCGCTACTGAGTCAAGGGTGACATTGGCTCGTCGGAGAATCGGCTTACGCCACGCCCAGCTTCCATTAAAAGCCGATATCGCAGACATGTGTCAGCGGCTTAATGAGAAAAAGGCAGCTTTGGACGCCAAGACTGACACCTCTGTCAGCACTGCTGAACTTGAGAACCTGCGAAAGGAGTTGGAAAATCTCGAAGAGAGGGTCCGGGTAACCAAACAGCTCATCCAAGATAAGGAAGCTCTTATTGCCCACTCCCACGAGGAAGCGGAAGGCCTCAAAGCTGAACTGAAGACTGATCTGGCCGAAATTCGTGCCTTGAACAAGCAGCTGGTGACGGGCCAGGATGAAGATGACGAGGCCGAGATCGCCGATGTGGATCGTGTTCGCGTTACCGCACTCCGTGCCCTTGAGGCATTCCTTCGGTAGAGCTTCTCCATGTACCTGATAACTGCTCCACTGAGCTTGTACCTCTGTTTGTAACAGCTTGTACCTCTTGAGTCGATGGCTACGCATCGGCTTTTTTTATTATTATTATTTCTGATTTTTTACTGGCCGATCGATTTCATGAATCGGCCCCCATATTTCAATGTCCATCCTCCCCCATATTTGGGAAATACTCCTTGAGACGCTGGCCATTGACAGCCCATGGGTACATACTTCGTAGCCTCGTACCTTATCCGCGCGTGTGCCCCCCGAGCCGAATCTTTCAAGTAATTGAAGATATCGGCTTTCCAGCCATCTATGAGCCAAAACAAAAAATGCTAGATCGATGCTGAATAAAGTCCAATACGTATGGTGATGATACTTTTGGCCGATTGCTGGAATCGGCCTCCTTTGCAATTGCATTGCACAATGAAGGTTTACACCTTATCCGTACTCCACGACTACGTGACATACTTGAGGTGAGATCATTGCTTTCCATTTTTTGGGGCCGATCGCGGGGATCGGCCTTGCCACGTACGTCTGTCGACTCTGGTCTTGCTACTCGGTCAGGCCGGTGGATAAGACCAGCCTCACCCCGTTTTTTGTCACCTCGATGCGCTCACAGCCGTCCAAACTACCTCCAGAGATCGGCTCTTGGTCGTTTAAGTCCCAAATACTCATGTCAGCTATTGAGATCTCGATCGAGTCATCTGCATGAACGACCTCCACTTCATCTCCATCCCACTGTATCAAGCATTGGTGCATTGTGGATGGAATGCAGCAATTGGTGTGAATCCAATCCCTCCCTAGCAGGACCGCGTAGGTGCTTTTGCTGTCGACGATGAAGAACGATGTAGGGATGGTTTTTCGGCCGACGGTTAAGTCCACGTTCAGAACGCCTCGCGCTTCTGATGTCTGGCCGTTGAAGTCGCTTAGTGTGACGTTGGTCTTGATCGGATCTTCGCAGAGCGTCCCAAACGCCGTAACATGGAGTATGGCATTATATTGACTGCCGCTCCCGTGTCGACCAACATCTTGCCGACAGGCTGCCCGTTGATATATCCTCTTAGGTACAGGGCCTTCAAATGTTTGTATCTCTTTTCTTGCGGTTTTTCAAAGATGACTGGCCGTGGGCCGCAGTCAAACTGAGCTACTGACACTTCTTCAATCCTTGGAGCACAAAACTCCGACGGAAGTATGAACACCATGTTTGTGCCAGCCGATGCCTTTGCATCGGCTTTTGCTTGCTTGGGGCACCATTCCTTCTTTGGTGGACGTGTATCCGCCTCCAAAGTTTGCTGAATTTTCACGGCCAGATCGGGCCGAGCTTTCCTCAACGTGTACAGGTACTGTGCCTCGGCTTCCTCCAAACTACGTAGCCGTTGCACCCTGCGCTTCTGGGAGTGACTGAGTCCATCAGGGCACCACCTTGGCCGGTGGTATCTATCTTCTTCTTCGTCATCTGACTCCTCGAAATCTTCCCCTTGAGATGACTCAACTTTTCTGCTCTGGGATGGGAGAGGCCCTAGACGTCTGAATACTGAAACGTCTCCCTTGTCCTTCTTCTGCTGTCTGCATTCCGGGCAGTTGCCGATTGTAGGCAATCGGCTCATTCCTGAATCCCAGCAATGCCTGAAGAACGGACAATCCCAGTGTCTGTCCATGTCTTCTTGTTCCCTTGACCTCCCATTAGCGCGGCGTTCATACCCTTCGTCGTCTCTATCATAACGACGAGATTTTCTGTTGACTGCATCAGACCGACGATATCTTTCGTCATCCATATCGTATCGCCGACGTCGGTCGTACTGATGCTCATACTTGTTAAGGAGGTGTGTGGAGAGTGGTCGTTGATACCGCACACTTCTAACTTGTTCTTCGGTCAAGTACCTCTTTTCATCACGTCGGGGCCGGTCGCGCGGACCGGCCTCCTCCTTATCCTTGCCACGGGAGTGACCGTTTTCTTCCTTGTCGTTGTCGTGGTGGTGCACAGGCCCTGCCATGTTAATAGCAAATGAGAAACCTGGCTGACGCTGCCCTGGGTGACCTAGCTCCACCATGTTGACGCTAGGGAACGGTTGCGTGTCTACTTTCATGGCAAACTGACTAAAGATCAAACGGCCCTGTTCTATTGCCAACTGGATCTGCCAACGCAACTCTTTGCAGTCATTCGTGACATGGGTGAACGAGTGATGCCACTTGCAGTATGGTCTCCCGTTCATCTCTTGCGCTGTGGGGGTTTTATGGCCTTCGGGCAACTTCAGTTGCTTCTCCTTGAGCAATAAATCGAATATCTGCTCAACTTTGCTTATATCGAAGTCAAACCCTTTTGCAGGCCCTTGTGGCTTCACCCACTTGCAGGACACAGGGACTGCCCCCCGAGCCCATTCAGCCACGGCTACTTCCTGGTCTTCAGGGTCCTCAACATCTGCTGTCTCGACCAGGGTGATCGGGCGCTTGACAAACTTGTCTTGGTACAACTCTGGATGGCGCTGCTCATACAAAGTTAACTTCTGGACCATGTGCGCCAGTGAATTGTACTCTGCTTGTAAAGCCAGATCCTTGAGCGGCGCGGCGAGGCCCAACGCTGCCAGCTCGACCACTTCCTTTTCGCTCAGACGAACCGAATAACATCGGTTCCTGACAGTCCTGCAGCGCTGAATATACTCTGACACCGTTTCTCCTCGCTTCTGCCGTACCTGCGTCAGATCGGCAATGCCAGCCTCGGTAGCTTCTGAGTGATATTGCAGGTGAAACTGCTCTTCGAGTTGCTTCCAGGCCCGGACCGAATCCGGTGGCAACGAGGTGTACCACCCAAAAGCCGGTCCGAGTGAGAGATTGCGCGAAAATCTCACACGTAATCGGTCGGATGCTGAAATCATGCCCAGCTGTGCCAAATATCGGCTCACATGCTCAATTGAGCTTGATCCTTCTGACCCACTGAACTTTGAGAACTCGGGGAGCCGATATTTGGGTGGCGAGTGGAATCAAATCATATTCATTGGGGTACGGCTTGGAATAGCCGATTGTCCTCCTCTTTGGCAGGATGCCAAATTGGTCTCTCAAGATTGTACTGATCTGTTCCACTGTATGTGCTGCAGGGGCCGAACTTTCATGACACGTTCCGGTGGCATATTTAGCTAGCCACGCCTGTTTATCGGCATCTGCTCCAAAAATTCCTCCTGTGGAAACCCCTGCTGCTGCAATCTGGCTTGTGCGCGTGAAGTTGTTGCAGTCAGGCACGTATGTGCACACGTATCCATGTGGGATTTCCTTGGGCAGCTCGTACAGGAATTGACAATCTCCAGGATCGCCTCCAACCTTGTAGACGACGTATGCCGGTGAAGCCTTTTGCTCTGGGGCGGCAAGCGTGAACGGCAGTTGCGGTCTGGTGTAGGACGGTATCTCTCCCTGGTGAGTGCCTAGGGTAGGTCCTGACGGAGAGTGCTGATGCTTGGCGATTTCCTGCACCACGCGAACCGCAATGCGTTCGAAAGCGTTCACCAGGCTCTCAGAGTGACGGTGCAAAGAGTGAGCCACCATGTAGTTGACTTACTGGCGCAGAGCTCTGGTGCGCTCTTCTGAAGGGAGAGACAGGTCTACCCCGTCGAGAACGCCTTCAGGTGAGAATCCCTTCCACCTGATGCCATGTGAACGGGTTTTCTCGAAAGAGCCGATGAGATCGGCTTCGAACTGGGACTTGAGCTCATCGTAATTCTTCTTGTGATCCTCAGTGAGCTCATCGTATGTAACTGGTGTGCCGGCCATCTCGGTTGCAGACGCCGTTGTTGTAGAGTGTCCTACCGGGCGTGCCAGAATGTGTTGCCTGCCAAAACTCACCGGCGAGCAGCGGCTGACAACACGTAGAGCCGGGAGGCTCCCAAGACTGCTGGTGGGCCTTGGTCCCTCGGGCGACGGCCCGCAATGCTCTGGCACACGTCCTGACGGTCGCAAGGGCATGCCACCTGACCTATACCTGGTCAGGGAGGTGTTGGATCGCTTCGATTAGTTTCCTGCATGGTAGACACGTAAACATTAAACGAGCCTCGATCGGCTCTCAGGTTACCCTGTGAATCGGCTCAAGGAGCCGATTAACCCATGGTTCATAAAGAATATGCAATAACATGGGGTTTCTGCTTTATCAAAGCTAAGCTAAATCGATCTACGATAGTTTAGGATTTTCACCGCATAACCGGAACATCCTACACGTAGTTGAGCCTGGCAGATACGAAAGATAACGACAAACTAACCCAAAACGAGGCCTAAAAACCAACACGGAGTCAATTCCCGGAACATCCCTTCTTGGATCGGCAAACCGCACCTTACGCACTACTGGATCATTCAACCCGTTTGCAAGGCCTAACCATACGGATATCAAACTAATCCTTGAAGAACAAGGACAACTATAACAGATCGAATCTACTAAACAAAGATAAAGCAGGTTGCTGCCCTTACACCTAAATAGGTGTAAGGATAGCTAGATATCTAGGGGCGGCAAAGCTACGCAAATATATCTGAAAAGCATCGATGCAAGCCCTAAAACATCTACGATAAACAGTATTACTCGCCATCAAAAAGGCTTCAGTACGAGCAACACCAAACAACGAACAAACAGATACTGCCTAGATCGCAAGATGCGATCTAGGCAGCATGATGCTTACCCGGAAGAAACCCTCGAAACAAGGGGTGGTGATGCGCCTGGTTTGTGTTTGTTGTGAACGTGATCGTCCTCCTTTCTCAATAACCCTAGGTACATATTTATAGTCCGTGTACTTTCTATCTTTGGAAGTACACCTAACCGTGTACGAGCTAAACTCCATCTCTTAATTCTAAACTAAGATGCAATCTACTATAATGTACAGATACACGGGCAATCTAGCCCAAATCCTCATACGAGGCCGATTCAGAAACACATTACGTGTATATCCTTCAAGCCCATCTTCATCACGGCCCATCTCCTGATTTGGCCAAAATCCGGTGATAACAACTAGGGATAAAACATTGATGCTTTGTCTAAGGATATTTTTGTTGATTACATTACGCACCATACTTAATGCAATTATCTGTCGTTTACAACTTAATACTGGAAGGGGTTCGGATGATAACCTGAAGGTGGATTATTTAGGCATAGATGCATGCTGGATAGCGGTCTATGTACTTTGTCGTAATGCCTCGATTAAATCACATAGTAATCATCATTGATATGTATTGAATCTTTATTTGTCAATTGCCCGCTTGTAATTTGTTCACCCAACATGTTAGTTATCTTATTGGAGAGACACCTCTAGTGAACTGTGGACCCCGGTCCATTCTTTTACATCTGAATACATTCCACTGCAATCATTGTTCTTTACTGTTCTTTGCAAACAAACACCATCTTCCACTCGATACGTTTAATCCTTTGTTTTCGGCAAGCTGGTGAGATTGACAACCTCACCGTTACGTTGGGGCAAAGTACTTTGATTGTGTTGTGCGAGGTTCCACGTTGGCGCCGGTTTCACTGGTGTTGCGCCGCACTACATTCCTCCACCAACAACCTTCACGTGCTTCTTGGCTCCTACTGGTTTGATAACCTTGGTTTCTTTCTGAGGGAAAACTTGCCGCTGTGCGCATCATACCTTCCTCTTGGGGTTCCCAACGGACGTGTACATCTACGCGCATCACCAGGCCGGGACTGGGGCCGTGGCAGGGGCCGAGGCACGGGGCCTAGGCCAGCGCCGGGGTCGGGGCCGCGGCCGGCAGCGGCTGAGGGCGACGGGCGACGGGTGGCTGTGGGGCGCGGGGGAAGGAGGAGCCTCCGCCGCCGCCCGGAAGGGGGGCTGGAGTGGGAGGCGGCGAGTTAGGGTTAGGGGAGAGGAGGCTGTCTATCTAATCTTATGATCCATAATAAATGTTGGATTGCGGATGGAAAGAAATTACCCTATCATTTACGGGGAAAAGACTTCTTTCCAAATCGATGTCTTGGTAAGATGAAGTGGGACAAAATTAAGCATATATGTTCTGAAAAGATAGCATGCCCCCTCTGAAATTTTAGACGGCTGTCTTGCCACCCGTACATCAGCTGTCCTAGCTGGGTCTTGTCTTTCTAATCTTCTTTTAAAACGGGAGGAAGATAATGGAAAAGCATCTTTTGCGGTGACAATATTCTCTTATCTGAGCATACACACTCAGTCCCAACTCATGCACATGCTCTAGTTGCGTAGGGGTCCTACACTGCCATGTGGGCGGCACCCCAATTATGGATGTTTCAGTAATGATCAGCTGGTGTCCCTAAAAAAGAAGTAACGATCGGTAGGTTTGAATCTCGGAGTTAGGCTCATCTTCTTTGGACAGAGCTAAATGGCATCAGATTAAGAGAAGAGGTGGAAGAGTCGATTGTGTGGAACCTTAGTACTAGCGGAATGTACTCCACTACCTTGGCCTATAAGAGATAATTCTTTGAGTTAAACTTTCTATGTAAAATAGTACTAATTTTTTTTCCGTTGTTTGATGTAATGTTGGGTCGTCTGATCTCTGCTTTTAATACTTGGATCTGCTCTCTGCAAAGATTTGTATAATTATCCTCCTCGAGTCATAGAGTCTATGTTGTGTTATCGGTTGCGGTTAGCCGGTTACCCATCTGGTGCATGATACATGTATGAATATAAACTGCACGAGAAGGGTTTAAGGCACTCGAGCTCATTGCTATGCAGTTGTGGTTGTGATTAGCATGTCGGTTGAGGTATTACCGTGCCAACATCATATTTGGCGCCCGCCGATGTGTTTCGGCCTAGGGTTGGTACGCCAATAGCCCTCGAACCTATCCTAGCGGTGTGAGCTTTTGTAGTGCAATGGTGTTCCGACCTTGCCTGTCGATGAGTTTTGGCCTGGGAGTGGTAACCCAATAACCTTCATATCTACATGTCTAGTACACATAACATCTACGTATAATTATGATCGTAGGTCCGACAACGTCTTGGAGTTGATGGCCACGTATGCTTATTGATCCTTTTGATCTTCTCGACGCTCTTCAGATCTAGCGAGATCTGTTTCTCGACGTGTCGCTAGCGTTTGTCGTTATCCACGGTGGCGCTGGCGGCGGGAGAGGTGGATGCTCTAGAGCGGGGATGTTGGCCTGCAGGTGGTGGATTTGTCGTAATTCCTCGACTTCGTCGACGGGATGTAGTGGATCTTGGTTAAAGGCAACACGGGGACGTCTCCTTGTCGACGTGTGACAACGACATATGCCTTGCTGCTTGCAGTAGGCATGTTCATCGATTTACAAAGCCCCCTCGCTGACAATAGTGCTTCTTCGATTTGGCAATGGTGGATGCTTGTAGTCTTTTTCAACTTGTGCCTATGCGGCTTTGGAGTTTGGCGGCCGTTAGCTTTGGCAAGGGCAGGAAACCCTAAAAATAATTAGATATTTTTCTATTTTTTAAGATTCTATCTGCAATATTTCCAAGAAAATTGTTTATCTTTTAGTTTCCGGTTTGTTTATTGATGTAACTTGATTTTTTATTAATATATTGTGTGGTTGCTTTTAAATATAATATATATGGTCGTTAGTAATAAACCTATAATCGCTAGTATAACCCAATTTTTTTTTGAGAAACACAGTACAAACGCAGACGCTCACATACACGTGCATACACTCACCCCTATGAACGCACACACGCACATCCTACCCCTATGAGCATCTCCGGAAGACTGAGCCGGCGGATTGGATCTTGAAATTGACGAAGTCACCACAGACGTCTCGCTGTCGACGGGAACGTCGCCTCCCACTGAAAGAATATTCCGCCTTTATGAGACACACAGATGTCAAACCTGGGATTTAAACTCTGGTAAGCTGGGGATACCACCATCCTCCTAACCACCCAACCTCAGTTTGGTTCTCAGTATAACCCAATTGTGCGACCAGTTCATCACCGCACTCATAATTCAGGTTTCACGCAAGATTCCAGCCAGAAAAGAGAAGTCGTCAATAATAGAGCTCGAGAGCGACCGAGCTGCAAGACAATCATGCAAGCCGCTACTGCACAATGCATCGGCGCTGTCCCACGCAACGGCGCCGCACCGCACCGCACAGCTCAGTTCGCGCGAAAGCTCCGGCCTTTTATAAACCCCAGCTCGCCGCTGCATCTCTCCCACCACCTACACACACACATTCCAGCTCGCAGCGCAGGCAGAGGAAGAGCCGAGGAGCGAGCCACCAAGAAACAAACCCAAGCAAAGGTTTGCGCAATGGCCGCTTCTCAGCTCACCATCCTCTCCGTCCTCGCGCTCCTGGCCGTGGCCGCCACCGCCCAGGCCCCAGGCGCAGCCCCCGCCGCTGCACCCCAGGTCCCGCCTCCCCCGCCGGCCACCCCGCCCCCAGCAATGGCGCCACCTACCCCCGCGCCGATGTCGCCACCCCCTGCCGCGGCCCCGGTGCCCGTGCCCACCGTCGCCCCCACCATGGCCCCCACCCCGTCCGCCTTGGCGCCGGCGCCCGCCGACTCCACCATCTCCTCCCCTCCGGCTCCCACCCCGGACATGGCGCCCACCGCCGAGCCCACCACCCCCAGCAGCGCCGCCGGACTCCGCCCCGCCTTCGTGCTGGCCGCGGCAGCCGTCGCCGTCTACGTCTTCTAGACTGCCCGCGCGATGATGTATCATTTCATTTCATTGTTTCTTTGCTCCCTCTCCTTTTGTCCCGTTTTTCTCTTCTTCTTCCCCTTCCGTCCGTCCGTCCGCGCATTGGTGTACCTCCATGATCTGATGTAATTACGAGCATTGATTTAATTTATGCACTTTACCATTCTTCAGTTCTTATATCTTGAGCTTGAGATGCTACGTGCGCTGAAACGATACCACCACCTTCCGCAAATCGTTTAACTCCCTCACTTAGCTCGTTACGTTAGTTAGGGCTGTTGCTGCTTGAGAAGGCTAGCCCCGGCAGCCGAGGTCGAACAGTTTCAGAAAACCAGAAACATGGAGGATCGAGATTGCTACGAAAGAGCAACGATGCATTAACGGTCAACTCAAGTCACCGGCTCAACGCAGATCATAGATCTAGACAGAAAGCACTTGAGAACACCTGAGATTCACGCATTTCCTGGCTAATAAGAACGGATCATGCCACAACCATTTCATTTCTTGACACATCGTATGGTAGACTGTGAAAGAGAAGGAACAATCTGTCATTGAAAATCCGTTACTGCATCCGATCTGAGCCAGATCCATCGCCCCTCGCAGCATACAGTACTATAACTAGTACAGGCTCCATCGTGCAGATCCAGGCTGTGATATGCCCCTGTTGATGAGCTTGGGCCATGGGAAAGGCCATGAGAGAGGAAGGCAGAGGTCTGACGAGGGGGGGGCAATAGAATAGAAAAGCAGCAGGAAATTTGTCCGGTGGCGCGCCGTGCGTGGTTCGGCTGCAGCAGGCAGAGGTAGGGCCCGGCCATGTGCCCAGATTGGGTCGGACAGCTGGGGGACGGCCATGTGCCGGTGCAGCTGCAGCGAGCGGTGGTTGGCCCACGCGGGCTTCGAACCGCGCGCGCCCATGTGGGTGGCCGCGCCCAACGCGCCGGCGGCTCCGGGTGGGAGCTCCCTTGTCCCACCTCCGTCATGGAGGCTGGTCAGGTCCATGGGCCGATCAGGCGGCTGGGAGAGGATTACTGCCCTGCACGGATTAATTAGCTTCCATCGCAGAAACGGGGAGCTGGAATTTCACAAACCAACCCACTATTGATGCATGAGCATCTCCAGCCGCGCTCAAAAGCGGCCCGCAAAGAGATTTGGGACGTGCGGGACAAAATTTCGTTCACCGCGCGTTTTAAAGCCTCGTCTGACAGGTCCAATACGGTGTTCGACGCCTAGAGCCCCTTTCCAAAGGGATTTAGACCGCGCCGGATAAAATTTTCTTCCCAGCCGCACGCTTCAAAGATCCTTTTCGTCTGACGCGCTTCAATACGGTGTTACGGTGTTCAACGCTTAGAACCCGTCCCTGCTACACAAGGGGACGCTCCGAGCACGCCGAACACAACGAAAAGCGAGGCGGGGAGTGGCAGGCCCGACACGTTAGCGGCAAATTCAAGTTTAACCTAACCGTCGCGTACCTCGCGGCGGAAGTTATTGGCGTGCAGCGACGGTGCAGTTCCCGCAGAGGCGCAACGAAGCGTCCCGTTGCGCCTAGCTCTGCGTGCCGGCGTTAATGAACGCCACTGTCCCCCGCCTTCCTCCGGCCTATAAAAAGGGGCGCTTTCGCATCGTCCCTCACACACAAAACCCTAGCGCCTCTCTCCCCAACCCTAGGCACCACCATCTCAAGAGTCGACGCCATGGTGATGGCGCGTGATGCACACGTCCGTTGGGAACCCCAAGAGGAAGGTGTGATGCGCACAGCAGTAAGTTTTCCCTCAGAAATAAACCAAGGTTATCGAACCAGTAGGAGATGAAGGCCACGTGAAGGTTGTTGGTGGAGGAGTGTAGTGCGGCGCAACACCAGGGATTTCGATGCCAACGTGGAACCTACACAACACAATCAAAATACTTTGCCCAACGTAACAGTGAGGTTGTCAATCTCACCGGCTTGCTGAAAACAAAGGATTAAACGTATGGTGTGGAGAATGATGCTTGTTTGCGAAGAACAACAGAGAACAGAGATTGCAGTAGATTGTATTTCAGATGTCAAAGAAAGGACCGGGGTCCACAGTTCACTAGTGGTGTCTCTCCAATAAGATAAATAGCATGCCGGATGAACAAATTATAGGTGGGCAATTGACAGAATAGAGATTCATATACATATCATGATGACTACTATGAGATTTAATCAGGGCATTGATGTCTACTCACGCTTCTTTTCCTGTAGACAGTGTTGGGCCTCCAAGAGCAGAGGTTTGTAGAACAACATCAAGTTTTCCCTTAAGTGGATCACCCAAGGTTTATCGAACTCAGGGAGGATGTCAACACCCGGATTTTTAAGTCCAGATGCCTATTATGCCATTCATCGCAATCCCAGGAATATTGTTTTTGCGAGACATAATAGATTGATATCACAACACATCATTCATTACATCACATAATTGTCTTACATAGAGGGATCACATGATCCAGTCTTAATACATCATAGTGGATCTAGAGATCCTATTACAAAACACATAGCGGAAGCGAAGTAACGGTTGCGGTCCATCTATTCCACAGGCAACTGTTGACGTCAGGAGTGATCCTAGTTGTCGTAGACGTCCTGCTGTCCATCTTCCTCGTGCTGCTGTTCTCCTTCATAGTCTGGCCATTTGAATAGCCAGGGACAAAGCCATGAGTACTTTAAAGTACTCGCAAACTAATACTAATGTAAGCACTATCAACTATAGTAAGGGGATGCTAAGCTCTAGGTTTATTTGCATAAAGCCAAGTTTATTTCATAAACATTTAGTAAAGATGCTTGAATCGCTAGACTAACTCAAGTGGGAACATTAGTGTCATTCCCACAACTCGTTGTAATTCAAGTCAAAGTCACCATTTCAAGTTCAAATCACCAGTCACCCTTCACATGTCACATTTTTGAAAATGGTCTGATGACGGAACAGTATGGCCTTTCCAATCGTCCGTAACCGTGGACACGGCTATTCGAATAGTTCTACACTCTGCAGAGGTCGTACACTTGTGCCACAATATTTGCAATAATCCGTCGGGGTTAATCGGCCCTGATTTATCATACTCCGTATGCGGACTACCAACCATAACCTTTCACTTATATACTCTAGTACGGGCACCTCTCCCCATGAGCTTGGCCTCCCGGTGAAAACCAACCTGTTAACCCGGGAACCGCACAGGGGCTTGGGCCGGACAATTCACCTCATTCACGTCATATCACATCATTTCTTTTGTAGAGGCAGCCCTCGGCATAACCCCGATGACGCTTGTTTAGAGGGAACCCATACTAAAGCACATAAATTTCTAGTTAAGCCCTTACCCATATCGGGTATTGTGGGGGTACTTTCAAAATTGGAATGGTATCGCATCCGAACCCAACCATCAGTTTTTGTAAAATTCACCAAGTCATTCACCAGTCACATTCACCTTCAAAATCTTTCAATAGAATGACTCATCATTCCAAGGTTTTCAAAGTCATTTCATTTCACAAGTTCCCATCTAGAGTAGTCAATTTTATACATTAGCACTAGCAACTAATCATGAGGGGTGCTATCTAGCTTTCATTGCTCTAGGCTAAATTTGATACTCCCTCCGTCCCAGTTCGCAAGGCAAAGTTTTCAAATATCTTGGCCCAAGGTGAATTCTCATTGGCTCTAAATTTCCACGTAAAAACGTTAACATCAGCGCTGCAATTAATTGGGAAAGTACTAATGAGCCTCGTTTTACACCGTTTCACACATGGTGCATGCAAAAACGTTAAGACCGTTTCATACATGGTGCATGCAAAGTATTAATGAGGCTCGTTTTACACGGTGGGATACGAAAGGAGGAGTCTTTTGCATGCAATAGTGAATCAGTTTTACTCCCACATTAAATGCAAATGTGCCTAGGAGGTGAGGCATTTTGAGACAAATATTTTTTGGAACGTTGCCTTGCGAACTGGGACGGAGGGAGTACTCTTGTAGTATTCTATCTCTAGACCAAAGTTAACTATAAAAGCAAGTTATAATAATCAAAGTAAAAGCTTGCAAGAATAAAACTTGGGATGGGATCATGAAGCATAAAGTAAATTGGTGAGGGGGGGGCCTTGCTCTAGTAGAGCTTTGCACTTTGCAAGAATATTAGCTTGCAAGAGTATAGCTTGTATTGGGGTTAGCTTGCATTAATAATAGCTTGCCTTGGTTGGAGTAGTGATCAAAGTTCTCTTCCTCTTCAAGGTAGTCCTCCTCCTCCTCGATGTACTCCTCGGTACTAGCGTCTAAATACGAGTATAATACACACAATTACCACACAAAGCCTAAGTACTAGACTAAGCACACACATAACTTACTTCTACTAAGCTATCCCTCAACATGCTTATTGGGTGAGTTGATTTAATTCTATTCTTAAGAAAAATAATTTCCTCTCATTATAAATATTAATTAGAGTTTCTATTTAATTCTCGAGAGAAAATAATTTCCTCTCATTAATTATTATTAAGATTTAATTTCCTTCATGAATAAGATGTGACCTAGGTTGACTAAAGTCAACCTCTTCACAAGTATCAATTTGGAAGTGATTTAAATGAGGCACACCACCTCATGCCTTTTTAGTACTCATGATTAATGATTTAATATCATCAACTAATTTAATATGAGGTTAAAATTGACCATAGTCTAGACCCCATATTAACTTAGTTGAGACAAGATTTAAATGAGACCACTACATCTCATAAGATTTAATAAGTAGCCTTGAATAATTTTAAATACTACTCGAAAATGATTGAATATTTTTAAATAAGAACCTATGGATTATTACTACATGTGCCATTAATTCTCATTGAATTCCTTGGAGTAATGGTTTAAATGAGAGGTTACACCTTATATAGTTTAATACCACATACTAATGATTTAAATGAGGTGTAGCACCTCATACCATTTAATTTTAACATGGTAAGGATCTAATATTATCAACAATTCATATGAGACCTAAATGACCAGAGTCTCTAGCTTATTTTGAATTGTTCGTGGCAAGATTTAAATGAGAGAAATATTCCCATAATATTTATTAATAGTTTTGGGACAATATCTTTGACTAGAAATAGCCATAAAGTCCCTTACTTAAACTAGGCCATGATCATCCAAAGTGACCACCCTATATTTTTGCAGAAATAATTAGTGTAAGTGAAGTGTGAGATATGAGAGTTGAAATCAACTTAATATCACTTTTGGTTGATTTTTAATAATTATTTGAATGTGCAAAAGTCCCTGCCTTATCCTTTTTGTCACATTATTTCTACAATGAATCTCACCGTGAGACCAGTGGGGTGGTGTAGATCTTTTTCTTAGCTTCCCAACAATATAAAATTCACCAAATTTGGTTGGGCCAATTTGAATCTATGAAATTTTGAAAATGGAGCCAGTATTAAGTTTGAATTAAACAGAAATTAGAGATTTGAATAGGTGGGCCGCGCGGGAAAACTAACTGGGCCGAAACGATTCAAACGGCGCAACCCAGCCCACCACGCGTCAACGCGCGCGTGGGCTGTCTGACGGTGGGCTCCACCAGTCAGTGGCTGTTAAACGGCGAAGGGGTATGAGCTGCTCTGGGTCGTTGGATTTGGCGACGATCAGACGACTCACGCTCGTCGTCGACGGCGAGAGAGGAGCTCACCGGCGGCGCAGGTAGGGGGTGGGAGAGCTCACTGTGGCTCCAGCAAGGGTTGGCAATATGCTCGACGAAGGTGTAGACGACGGCGGTCCTCCTGGTAGCTGCAGCGTCTCCGAGGAGGGCTCCAATCGGCGGCGAGCTTCCGCGGCGGCGCTCGACAGTGAGGTGGCGATTGGCGAGCTACGGTGGCTAATGTCGACGGTGGAGTGGCTCAGGCGGTCGAGGGAGAAGAGGGGAAGGTGCTGGTGTGCTCGGATCGTCAGATGGGCGTCTCCTTTTATAGGCAAGCGAGGTTGCCGTGGGGTGCTGGCAAGGTCGACCATGGCGACATGGCTACAGAGGGCTAGAGAGCGAGGCGAGGGCGTGGCGCTGTTCAGTATGTTCGCGCGAGTCTCCTGGCGTCGACAGCGGGGTCGGACAGTGCCTGGTTGTGTCGCCTCGTTTCCATGTCTGCTGCGCCCGCGGCGGACCAGGGTTTCCTTCTCCGGCGGCGGTGGGCGCGGGTCGTGGTCTGGCGGGTGTCTGGCGGCGTCGCGGTGTCACGCAGGTGCTCAACTCGCAGCCAGGTGGTCCAGGGCGGGCTCGAGGTGGCCGCGCGGCGCGTGTCCAGAACGTGCCCGCGCGTGCACTCGTGCGACACGAGCGGCATGCTGTGGGGTTTTGGGCGCGCGTGGTGCGGCGTGTGGTCGCTGCTCCTTCGACCAGGGCGGTGCTAGGCGGCGCTAGGAAGGTGCGGTGGCCTCATTTGGCAAGGGGGCCAGAGCTGAGGAGGAGAGGGAGAAGAAGAGGAAGAACATGGCCGGCATGGGCCGGCATGGCCATGGCTAGGCCAGGTTGTGCCCTCCTCCTAGGGTTTCTGTGGGTTGGCTAGGGTGAGAAGGGTCAAGGGAACAATGTAGAGTAGTTAGGGGTAGTAGGGTTGGGGTAGACACTATTCCAAATAGTGTTTTGTGTTTTTCCCTATTTGAAATTCCTCAATTTTGTCCAAATTTGGTTTAATTCAAATAGTTGACCACTTTGAAAAGGGTGTGTTTGGTTTGGTTCTAAGTGACCAGAGGCAAAGAGAGGTGGTGGTGGAATTTAGAAAATACAAGAATTGCAAAAAGGCTAAGTGTGAGATTGTTCACTTTAATAAAAAGTTCCAACTTTGCATGTGTGTAGATTTTGATCCAAAAAGAATTTGGCATATATTTCTTCACATAAAGTGTTCACCTTGATGTCCTCTTGGATGACATGCAAAGAGTGGTAAGAGTTTAGTTTGAAAATTTTGAAATGTAGGGGCTCAAAGTGGGGACCAGATTATAATGGGCAGATTTGACCATTATTCTATGTAACCTCAATTTTTATTTGAATTCGATTTAATTGGTGTTTCTATGATTCACAAAGTTGTAATATGAGTTTAATAACATATTCCAACTAATGGTGAAGATCAATTTGGTCTAGGGTCAAAATTTATAAAAATGGCATAGAGCCATAGGTGAGGGTTTTGTGAATTTCTATCCTTTATTCTTTTATTTTTCTTTTGCTTCACTTTGGCATTGGTGTGGTTCATTTGGGATTAGAATAAGTTGGGTAAAGGGTTAACACCATTTTGGGGCAATGTGGGTTCCTAGGTCAAGATTTGAGATTTTGGCTAAGTGCCACATATGCCTCTATGCATAGGTTGCTTTTGATTTTTAATTTGATTTGGTTTGACCCAAATGAGGTTGTTGAGTCTTGAAATGGCATATGGAAGTGATCCAATCATCCACAACAAGTCCCAAGGTCAAACTCCCAAAATTCACAAATTTGCATGTTACTCTCATATGCCTCTATGGCATTTTTAGTTTCTTTTTATTTTTTTTTGAAAACCAATTGGATTTGGTTTGATAAGTACTAGGTAAGGTAAATGAAGGTTTTCCAAACCTCTAAGCAAAGTAGAAAGGCTTAGGGTGAAGTTTTATAAATATAGCCCTAGGCACATATGCCTCTTTCTTATTTAATTTCCTTTTATTTTAATTTAGCTAGGGTGGTGAAAAGAGGGGTGAAGTTTAGGGTTTAGTAGGGTTCATAAATGGTTCACCACTATTTAGCATAAATAATAAAGGTAGGGTTTAAGATTTACCTATTAGGACTATATGCCCACATATGTCTTTTATGTTATTTTGTGTTTCTCAAAATAGGTCTAAAATGATTTTCTGGAGAAGATTAGGGTTTAAGGTTTATTTGATTTCTTTCTTCTTTATTTTATTGGGTTGGTGACCTTCCTTGATCACCTTAGGGTTTTAGGGTTTAGCATAATAACACTCCTCATGGCAAAACACAGGATTTAAAACAAGGTCTATGTGTATCAATCTTATTTTAATAAAAGTTTTTGTTGGTTCCAAAATTTGGAACTAGGGAAATTCATTTTGTTTGTTTTTGAAATTTTTGGGTTGTTACAAACCCTTCCCCCTTAAACAAATCTCGTCCCGAGATTTTAAGAAAAGTTAGGTTCCTAAGAGAGATTGAGCATTTTATTAACAGGAGGACATACTTGGCATGGTCTGGGGTGCTTCCTGAGCTTCGGTGGCAGTCATGTGGTAGAGACGGCCGTTGTTGTTGTTCTGATTCCTTCTTCCGGCAAAGCGGCGCTGTTGCTGAGCAGGTGCTGCGGTATTGGCGGCAATCCTGGCAAGCTTCTTGGGGCACTCATTGGAGAAGTGACCCACAACTCCACACTCGTAGCAGTTGACTGTGGACTTGTCTTTGGGGTTGACGGGAACAGCGTTACTCCTAGTCACGGGGGCAGTATTGGGGTTGTTGTTGTTACCATTGGGGTGGTTGTTGGTGTTGTAGCCTCCGGGCTTCGGGGGTCCTCCATTATTATTGGAGTAGTTTGGGCGGTAAGTCTGAGCAGGGGGCTTGTTGTATCTTGGGGCAAATCCTCCAGTTGAGTTGTTGCGGTGCTTCTGTGCATGGTGGGGTCCATTCTGGGTCATCATCCTTCTCTTGCGGTTCTCGTTGGCTTGATTCAGCTTCCCTTCCATCTGTATGGCTGAGTCTACAAGGGCTTCTAAGTCAGCGAACGGAATGTTCACTAACACAGTTTGCATCTCGTCATGCAGTCCGTTCAGAAATCTTTCCTTCCTCTTCTCATTGGTGTCTGTCTCATCCGGGGCGTACCTTGACAGCGTAAGAAACCTGTCGCGGTATTCCACCACGGACATTCTTCCTTGCTTGAGTTCCCGGAACTCGTCTCTCATCTTCTTGATCAGTCCTTGGGGCACATGGTATTTGCTAAACTTGGTCTTGAAGTCTTCCCAGGTCATCATTTGTCCAGCATTCATTGCGCAGGCACTTGTCCACCAGGCTCTTGCAGGTCCTGACAGATAGTGGGTGGCAAACAGTACTTTCTCTGCGGCTTCTACTCCTGCAACTTCTAAATTGTTCTCCATTGTCTGGAGCCAGTCATCTGCGTCAAGTGGCTCTTCAGTCTTGCTAAACATCGGAGGGTTGGTGTTCTGAAAGTTCTTGAGCTTTGATCCTGGGTGATCATGGTTTCCATGGCCTTGATTGTTCCGAGCTATCCGTTGCGGTGCGGCTAAGTTGGCTTGTCGTTCAGCTCTCGTGGCTTCGCGATCTTCCATCATCATCTGGAGCATCTGCATCATTGCGTCTTGGTTGCGGTTTGGTGGGGCCATCTGAAGATTGAGATAGATGATAAGATAAGAGGGAAATTTCTAGGGGTTTGTTTTGGTTAAATTTTTAAAAGGTTCATAAAAATTTTGAGTAGTGTTGCGGGGGTAAAAACCAACAACACTTTTTCATTCACACCAAGCATCATACATTACAAGGCTAACACACCGTTGGTTTGAAGAACCATTCATCGCTCTACGATACAAGGGGGATCCCGATACAACTCACACCTACGATAGTGCCTTAATAATACTACTCTTCAGGGGGAATTCTTCGTCTTTACTGTTGAGGTGCTTGGCGAAGGGCGAGGGCGTTGTCCAAATCCCTGCGGGTTTTGTACTGCCTGAAGTCCTGAGGGGCTTTATAGGGGTTCATCTCTGGTTGTGGTGGGGGCATGGTCATCGGTCTTCCCATGGAGTCGTGTCTTGGGTAGTAGATGAAGCGAGTGTTCTTGATCTTGTCCTCATTTTGCCCACACAGACGGGAAATTGCTTCTTGCATAGCTTTGTCTAGTCCTTCCTTCCAGGTGTTTCCCGTTACAGAAAACCATATGGTTTCCCATACCGGGGCTTTAAGCTTTCTTCCTAGGTCAGCGGAAACTTCCCACCGGGGTGGTCCTCCCAACTGATTATTGAAGGATGTTCCGAAGAACTCGGGGTATGGGTGTCCTAGATATTCCACTAGTTGCTTCAATTCCTTTTCGAACCTCAGTTCTCCTCCGTGACCAAGCTGATAGCACTCCCATTGGTATTCCATCTGTGAGCAGTTAGGATAAGTAAGTTAGAGAAGTGATCAAGTGTGCAAAATTTTATGTAATATTTACAAGGAAAAGTGGAGTATGGATCTCTTATTTTGGAAAAGATCTCAAGGCTAAGAGTGAGAATAATTTTTCATAAATATTCACTTCATTTGTTTTTGAAACTAAATTTTTCAGGACGTCCATTCTAACTAGGGTCTCCTAAGGTCAACAATGGCTCTGATACCAACTTGTCAACACCCGGATTTTTAAGTCCAGATGCCTATTATGCCATTCATCGCAATCCCAGGAATATTGTTTTTGCGAGACATAATAGATTGATATCACAACACATCATTCATTACATCACATAATTGTCTTACATAGAGGGATCACATGATCCAGTCTTAATACATCATAGTGGATCTAGAGATCCTATTACAAAACACATAGCGGAAGCGAAGTAACGGTTGCGGTCCATCTATTCCACGAGCAACCGTTGACGTCAGGAGTGATCCTAGTTGTCGTAGACGTCCCGCTGTCCATCTTCCTCGTGCTGCTGTTCTCCTTCATAGTCTGGCCATTTGAATAGCCAGGGACAAAGCCATGAGTACTTTAAAGTACTCGCAAACTAATACTAATGTAAGCACTATCAACTATAGTAAGGGGATGCTAAGCTCTAGGTTTATTTGCATAAAGCCAAGTTTATTTCATAAACATTTAGTAAAGATGCTTGAATCGCTAGACTAACTCAAGTGGGAACATTAGTGTCATTCCCACAACTCTGTTGTAATTCAAGTCAAAGTCACCATTTCAAGTTCAAATCACCAGTCACCCTTCACATGTCACATTTTTGAAAATGGTCTGATGACGGAACAGTATGGCCTTTCCAATCGTCCGTAACCGTGGACACGGCTATTCGAATAGTTCTACACTCGCAGAGGTCGTACACTTGTGCCACAATATTTGCAATAATCCGTCAGGGTTAATCGGCCCTGATTTATCATACTCCGTATGCGGACTACCAACCATAACCTTTCACTTATATACTCTAGTACAGGCACCTCTCCCCATGAGCTTGGCCTCCCGGTGAAAACCAACCTGTTAACCCGGGAACCGCACGAGGCTTGGGCCGGACAATTCACCTCATTCACGTCATATCACATCATTTCTTTTGTAGAGGCAGCCCTCGGCATAACCCCGATGACGCTTGTTTAGAGGGAACCCATACTAAAGCACATAAATTTCTAGTTAAGCCCTTACCCATATCGGGTATTGTGGGGGTACTTTCAAAATTGGAATGGTATCGCATCCGAACCCAACCATCAGCTTTTGTAAAATTCACCAAGTCATTCACCAGTCACATTCACCTTCAAAATCTTTCAATAGAATGACTCATCATTCCAAGGTTTTCAAAGTCATTTCATTTCACAAGTTCCCATCTAGAGTAGTCAATTTTATACATTAGCACTAGCAACTAATCATGAGGGGTGCTATCTAGCTTTCATTGCTCTAGGCTAAATTTGATACTCTTGTAGTATTCTATCTCTAGACCAAAGTTAACTATAAAAGCAAGTTATAATAATCAAAGTAAAAGCTTGCAAGAATAAAACTTGGGATGGGATCATGAAGCATAAAGTAAATTGGTGAGGGGGGGGCCTTGCTCTAGTAGAGCTTTGCACTTTGCAAGAATATTAGCTTGCAAGAGTATAGCTTGTATTGGGGTTAGCTTGCATTAATAATAGCTTGCCTTGGTTGGAGTAGTGATCAAAGTTCTCTTCCTCTTCAAGGTAGTCCTCCTCCTCCTCGATGTACTCCTCGGTACTAGCGTCTAAATACGAGTATAATACACACAATTACCACACAAAGCCTAAGTACTAGACTAAGCACACACATAACTTACTCCTACTAAGCTATCCCTCAACATGCTTATTGGGTGAGTTGATTTAATTCTATTCTTAAGAAAAATAATTTCCTCTCATTATAAATATTAATTAGAGTTTCTATTTAATTCTCGAGAGAAAATAATTTCCTCTCATTAATTATTATTAAGATTTAATTTCCTTCATGAATAAGATGTGACCTAGGTTGACTAAAGTCAACCTCTTCACAAGTATCAATTTGGAAGTGATTTAAATGAGGCACACCACCTCATGCCTTTTTATTACTCATGATTAATGATTTAATATCATCAACTAATTTAATATGAGTTTAAAATTGACCATAGTCTAGACCCCATATTAACTTAGTTGAGACAAGATTTAAATGAGACCACTACATCTCATAAGATTTAATAAGTAGCCTTGAATAATTTTAAATACTACTCTGAAAATGATTGAATATTTTTAAATAAGAACCTATGGATTATTACTACATGTGCCATTAATTCTCATTGAATTCCTTGGAGTAATGGTTTAAATGAGAGGTTACACCTTATATAGTTTAATACCACATACTAATGATTTAAATGAGGTGTAGCACCTCATACCATTTAATTTTAACATGGTAAGGATCTAATATTATCAACAATTCATATGAGACCTAAATGACCAGAGTCTCTAGCTTATTTTGAATTGTTCGTGGCAAGATTTAAATGAGAGAAATATTCCCATAATATTTATTAATAGTTTTGGGACAATATCTTTGACTAGAAATAGCCATAAAGTCCCTTACTTAAACTAGGCCATGATCATCCAAAGTGACCACCCTATATTTTTGCAGAAATAATTAGTGTAAGTGAAGTGTGAGATATGAGAGTTGAAATCAACTTAATATCACTTTTGGTTGATTTTTAATAATTATTTGAATGTGCAAAAGTCCCTGCCTTATCCTTTTTGTCACATTATTTCTACAATGAATCTCACCGTGAGACCAGTGGGGTGGTGTAGATCTTTTTCTTAGCTTCCCAACAATATAAAATTCACCAAATTTGGTTGGGCCAATTTGAATCTATGAAATTTTGAAAATGGAGCCAGTATTAAGTTTGAATTAAACAGAAATTAGAGATTTGAATAGGTGGGCCGCGCGGGAAAACTAACTGGGCCGAAACGATTCAAACGGCGCAACCCAGCCCACCACGCGTCAACGCGCGCGTGGGCTGTCTGACGGTGGGCTCCACCAGTCAGTGGCTGTTAAACGGCGAAGGGGTATGAGCTGCTCTGGGTCGTTGGATTTGGCGACGATCAGACGGCTCACGCTCGTCGTCGTCGACGGCGAGAGAGGAGCTCACCGGCGGCGCAGGTAGGGGGTGGGAGAGCTCACCGTGGCTCCAGCAAGGGTTGGCAATATGCTCGACGAAGGTGTAGACAACGGCGGTCCTCCTGGTAGCTGCAGCGTCTCCGGGGAGGGCTCCAATCGGCGGCGAGCTTCCGCGGCGGCGCTCGACAGTGAGGTGGCGATTGGCGAGCTACGGTGGCTAATGTCGACGGTGGAGTGGCTCAGGCGGTCGAGGGAGAAGAGGGGAAGGTGCTGGTGTGCTCGGATCGTCAGATGGGCGTCTCCTTTTATAGGCAAGCGAGGTTGCCGTGGGGTGCTGGCAAGGTCGACCATGGCGACATGGCTACAGAGGGCTAGAGAGCGAGGCGAGGGCGTGGCGCTGTTCGACATGTTCGCGCGAGTCTCCCGGCGTCGACGACGGGGTCGGACAGTGCCTGGTTGTGTCGCCTCGTTTCCATGTCTGCTGCGCCCGCGGCGGACCAGGGTTTCCTTCTCCGGCGGCGGTGGGCGCGGGTCGTGGTCTGGCGGGTGTCTGGCGGCGTCGCGGTGTCACGCAGGTGCTCAACTCGCAGCCAGGTGGTCCAGGGCGGGCTCGAGGTGGCCGCGCGGCGCGTGTCCAGAACGTGCCCGCGCGTGCACTCGTGCGACACGAGCGGCATGCTGTGGGGTTTTGGGCGCGCGTGGTGCGGCGTGTGGTCGCTGCTCCTTCGACCAGGGCGGTGCTAGGCGGCGCTAGGGAGGTGCGGTGGCCTCATTTGGCAAGGGGGCCAGAGCTGAGGAGGAGAGGGAGAAGAAGAGGAAGAACATGGCCGGCATGGGCCGGCATGGCCATGGCTAGGCCAGGTTGTGCCCTCCTCCTAGGGTTTCTGTGGGTTGGCTAGGGTGAGAAGGGTCAAGGGAACAATGTAGAGTAGTTAGGGGTAGTAGGGTTGGGGTAGACACTATTCCAAATAGTGTTTTGTGTTTTTCCCTATTTGAAATTCCTCAATTTTGTCCAAATTTGGTTTAATTCAAATAGTTGACCACTTTGAAAAGGGTGTGTTTGGTTTGGTTCTAAGTGACCAGAGGCAAAGAGAGGTGGTGGTGGAATTTAGAAAATACAAGAATTGCAAAAAGGCTAAGTGTGAGATTGTTCACTTTAATAAAAAGTTCCAACTTTGCATGTGTGTAGATTTTGATCCAAAAAGAATTTGGCATATATTTCTTCACATAAAGTGTTCACCTTGATGTCCTCTTGGATGACATGCAAAGAGTGGTAAGAGTTTAGTTTGAAAATTTTGAAATGTAGGGGCTCAAAGTGGGGACCAGATTATAATGGGCAGATTTGACCATTATTCTATGTAACCTCAATTTTTATTTGAATTCGATTTAATTGGTGTTTCTATGATTCACAAAGTTGTAATATGAGTTTAATAACATATTCCTACTAATGGTGAAGATCAATTTGGTCTAGGGTCAAAATTTATAAAAATGGCATAGAGCCATAGGTGAGGGTTTTGTGAATTTCTATCCTTTATTCTTTTATTTTTCTTTTGCTTCACTTTGGCATTGGTGTGGTTCATTTGGGATTAGAATAAGTTGGGTAAAGGGTTAACACCATTTTGGGGCAATGTGGGTTCCTAGGTCAAGATTTGAGATTTTGGCTAAGTGCCACATATGCCTCTATGCATAGGTTGCTTTTGATTTTTAATTTGATTTGGTTTGACCCAAATGAGGTTGTTGAGTCTTGAAATGGCATATGGAAGTGATCCAATCATCCACAACAAGTCCCAAGGTCAAACTCCCAAAATTCACAAATTTGCATGTTACTCTCATATGCCTCTATGGCATTTTTAGTTTCTTTTTATTTTTTTTGAAAACCAATTGGATTTGGTTTGATAAGTACTAGGTAAGGTAAATGAAGATTTTCCAAACCTCTAAGCAAAGTAGAAAGGCTTAGGGTGAAGTTTTATAAATATAGCCCTAGGCACATATGCCTCTTTCTTATTTAATTTCCTTTTATTTTAATTTAGCTAGGGTGGTGAAAAGAGGGGTGAAGTTTAGGGTTTAGTAGGGTTCATAAATGGTTCACCACTATTTAGCATAAATAATAAAGGTAGGGTTTAAGATTTACCTATTAGGACTATATGCCCACATATGTCTTTTATGTTATTTTGTGTTTCTCAAAATAGGTCTAAAATGATTTTCTGGAGAAGATTAGGGTTTAAGGTTTATTTGATTTCTTTCTTCTTTATTTTATTGGGTTGGTGACCTTCCTTGATCACCTTAGGGTTTTAGGGTTTAGCATAATAACACTCCTCATGGCAAAACACAGGATTTAAAACAAGGTCTATGTGTATCAATCTTATTTTAATAAAAGTTTTTGTTGGTTCCAAAATTTGGAACTAGGGAAATTCATTTTGTTTGTTTTTGAAATTTTTGGGTTGTTACAGAGGAAGAGGTCAAAGATATCCCTCTCAAGCAACCCTGCAATCACGATACAAGAAGTCTCTTGTGTCCCCAACACACTGATACGTCCAAAACGTATCTACTTTCCCGAACACTTTTGCTATTGTTTGGCCTCTAATTTGTGTATTTTGGATGCAACTAACACGGACTAACGCTGTTTTCAGCAGAACTGCTCTCGGTGTCTCGTTTTTGTGCAGTAAATCCAACTTTCGGGAAAAACCTCGGAATTTATGCGGAAGGCCCTATTTTCCCAGGAAACTAACGGAGCCGAAGGGCAATTGAAGTGGAGGCCCGAGGGCCCCACACCACCGGGCGGCGCGGCCCGTGGGGGCCCGCGCGGCCGGTGGTGTGGCCCCTCGGCCGGCCTCCGACGCCCCCTTCGGACTACTTATTCGCCTCGACCTAAAAACGCCCGGAGAGAAGTCGAAGTCGCCGTAAACCCTCCGAACGCCGCCACATCGCGAAACTCCGTCGCGGGAGCCGAAGTCTCCGTTCGGCACTCCGCCGGGACGGGGAATTGGAGGAGATCATCACCGCCATCACCGCCAACGCCTCTCCATCAACCAGCCATGTTTCCCCCATCCATGTGTGAGTAATTCCCCCGCTGTAGGCCGAAGGGGATGGTAGGGATTGGATGAGATTGGTCATGTAATAGCATAAGATTGTTAGGGCATAGTGCCTAGTGTCCGTAGATGGTACTTTTATGATATTGTTGCAACTTGTTATGCTTAATGCTTGTCACTAGGGCCCGAGTGCCATGATCTCAGATCTGAACATGTTATTGTTTCATCATGATATTCATTGTTTATGGTCTTACCTATAAGTTGTATACACATGTCGCTGTCCGGAACCAATGGCCCCGAAGTGACGAAATCGGGACAACCGGAGGGAATGGTAGTGATGTGAGGATCACATGTGTTCACGGAGTGTTAATGCTTTGCTCCGGTACTCTATTAAAAGGAGTACCTTAATATCCAGTAGTTTCCCTTGAGGCCCGGCTGCCACCGGCTGGTAGGACAAAAGATGTTGTGCAAGTTTCTCATTGCGAGCACGTACGACTATAATTGGAACACATGCCTATTGATTGATTAGTACTTGGACACCGTTTCCCCTGCTATGATTGTTACATGAGTTTCTCTCATCCATGCAACGCCCGTCATTCGTCCCCGTGCCTACAGTATTTTAATCCTGCTGTTTACTAAAATCACTACTGCTGTCTTTGTTACTCTGCTGTTGTTATTTCACTATCATGCTATCGCTATAAAACCGTTACTATCGATAAACTCTTGCGAGCAAGTCTGTTTCCAGTGCAACTGAATTGACAACTCCGTTGTTAAGGCTTCCAAGTATTCTTTGTCTCCCCTTGTGTCGAATCAATAAATTGGGTAATACTTCCCTCGAAGACTCGTTGCGATCCCCTATACTTGTGGGTCATCAAGACTATTTTCCGGCGCCGTTGCCGGGAGCATAGCTTTATTTGGAAGTTCACTTGGATTGATATTGTTCGCTGCAAATTCTCCATCATGGGTAAACCTCGCGATACTAAGATCGCCATATTACCATCCACTACAAGAAAAGGTACAATTCCGAGTACCTCCGCTACACTTGATTCACCATCCGTGATTGATAAACTTGTTTCACCGCCACATGCTTCGCATGCGGGTACATCTCGCTGAATCTGAACACTCTCATAATACCGATAATATTTCTGCCGTGCTTGATGATAGTGGTTCATTGGGAACTTTTCTAGATGCTTCCATTGCTAGGTCTAGACAAACCGAAAATGCTGAAATTCCTGATGTTACTACACCCGTTAATTCACCTGAACTTGAATACTCTAGTGATGATCTTGATGAAGATTATGCGGAGCTTGATGATGATTTTATTGAAAAATGCCATGCTACTACCGATGCAAGAAAAATTAAAAAGTTGCTTGCGGAACATACCGTTAGATATAAACTCGTCTCCCGATCCTAAATTTGCCACATCTCCTATAAACATTAGGGATAAAGATTATGACTTTTCTCTTGATCTATCTCATATAGCTATTGTTGAGAAAACACCTTTTCGTGGTACTCGAAAAAGAAAGTGCTCGTTGAACACATGATCGAGTTATCTACTTTGAGTAGCTTGTTTTCTGATGATGTTAAGAAGCGTACTTACTTTGTTGCTAAAATATTTCCATTCTCATTAAAGGATGACGCTAAAACTTGGTATAATAATTTGCCACCTGGTTCTATTAAAAGTCCAAAAGAATTACTTGCTGTTTTCTTCCGCAAATACTTTCCTGCTAGTGCTCAACATGCTGCTTTGCAGAGAGTTTATAATTTTGATCAGGGAGATGAAGAGAAATTGCCTGAGGCTTGGGCAAGATTTTGCTCTCTTATTAGAGCTTTGCCTGACCATGATTTAGAAAAGCATGAATTACTTGATATATTTTATAGTGGACTAACCATTGATTCTAGGGCATACCTGGATAGTTGTGCTGGTTGTGTTTTCGAGAAAAGAACTCCGGACGACGCTCGAAGAATTATTGGCTAAAATAGGCCGGAATTATGATGATTGGAATACGCTCGAACCAACTCCAACGCCAATAGTGAAGAAGAGGGGTTTAATTAAATTGAATGATGAAGATATGAGGGAAGCCAAGAAGTCTCTCAAGGAGAAAGGTATTAAATCCGAAGATGTGAAGAATCTACCTCCAATAGAAGATATATGTGAGATAATTCCCCCTTCATCCATGATTGAGGTAAATTCCCTTCAACGCTTTACTAGGGAAGATATTCCATATTCAAAACCTCCTGCGCAATGCTTAGATGAGTTTGATAATTATATTGTTAAGCAAGAAAATTTTAATATGAGAGTAGAGAATCATCTAATGGAAAATTCTCAAGCTATTAATCAATTGCATGATATTATGGAGAGAACCTCCAATGATGTTAAGATGCTTGTTAAACATTTTCAAATGATTCAAACTCAAATTGATCAACTCACTAAAGTGCAAAATGACTTGTTAGGGAATAAATCTAAAGAGAAACATGCTTATGAAGTAACAACTAGAGGTGGTGTCTCTACCCAGGATCCTCTATATCCTGAAGGGCATCCCAAAAGAATTGAACAAGATTCTCAACGCAGTGCTCATTCTAAGAAGAAAAAGAAGAAGAAACATAAAAATGTTGTAGAATCCTCTCGAACTCGTTAATGATCCTAATAGTATTTCTATTTCTGATGCTGAAACCGAAAGTGGCAATGAACATGATAATAATGAAGATAATGATAAGAATGATACTCCCGATAAAGAAGAGGTTGAAAAGGAACCCGAAAAGCATGCTAAAAATAAAAAGTATACTAAAGAAGATTTTATTACCGAGAAACATGGTAATGAAAGAGAACCTTGGGTGCAAAAGCCAATGCCTTTTCCCTGCTAAGAAACTAAAATCAAAGGAAGAGGAACACTATAATAAATTCTGTGATTGGATGAAACCTTTATTCTTGCAAATCCCTTTAACCGATGCTATTAAATTGCCTCCTTATTCAAAGTATATGAAAGATATTGTTACTAACAAAAGGAAAATCCCCAATGAGGAAATTTCCACTATGCTTGCTAATTACTCTTTCAATGGAAAAATTCCAAAGAAGTTGGGCGACCCGGTATACCTACTATTCCTTGTTCTATCAAGAATAATTATGTTAAAACTGCTCTATGTGACTTGGGAGCCGGTGTTAGTGTTATGCCTTTTTCTCTATACAAGAGACTTTATTTAGATAAGTTGATACCTACTGATATATCTTTGCAAATGGCTGATAAATCTACTGCTATTCCTGTTGGTATATGTGAGAATGTTCCTGTTCAAGTTACTACTAACTGCTTGATATTAACCGATTTTGTTGTGTTGGAAATGCCTCGAAGATGATAATATGTCTATTATTCTTGGGAGACCTTTTCTTAACACCGCAGGGCTGTTATTGATTGCAACAAAGGAAAGGTTACTTTCAATGTTGATGATAAGGAACATACCGTCTATTTCCCCAAGAGGATTGAAAAAGCGTGCGGAGTTAATACTATCTCTCATGTGAGAACTATCAAAGTGGGAACCATTGATTGTCCTATATATGAGCCTAAAGAAGAATATCAAACTCTTGTGATTGGATCCATATCAATACAATTCAAGGTAACATGATTGATTTGAGGTTTATTTCTTCATATGCTATGTAAAATTTATTTGGTGGCAAGACTTGATCAACCTTGTTAACAAATACCTTTTATATGCATAGAGGAGGTAAGCAACATTTCTTTCTTTCTCCACTTGCTTTAGTTGCTGTAGCACTTTTAATTTGCAAAGTTTCTTAATTGATTTGAGATTTCAAAAATTTTCCTGGCCAGTAATAATAAACTTAATACCAGAAAATGTGCATTTTTCAAAGTTTTCAAAAATTCGCGAAAATTATACCGTTGGTCCTATTTTTCGACGAGGCACCTGGGAGCACCAGGGGATGACCTGTGGGGCACCAGAGGGCGCCAAACCACAGGCCGGCGCGGCCTGCAAGGTGGCCGCGCCACCATGTGGTGTGGGCTCCCCTCTGCCCCACTTCGTCATCTCTTTCGCCCAGAACACTCTCTCTCCCGAAAAAACTCGTACCAAGTTCATCTCTTTCGCGTTTTTGCTCCAGAGCTCCAGATTTTTCGATCTCTTTGCTCAGCCCAGATTTCTGTCTGAAATTTGGCACATTTGCTCTTCGGTATGTGACTCCTCCACCCATCCAAGTAGAATTTCGTTTGGTTGAGTATATCTTGAATATTTTACTGCTGTAGGTAACATGTTTAGTGAGCTTGCATGCTTGTTCTAATTGGTAGAAACTAGTTTTGATGCATGATTAGTACTCTAGCAAGTTCCTATGGTAGTTTCCCTCAATTATATGTCACCAAATCAAGTTTTATATTGTTTGTTGAAAATTTCAGAAAATGAAGAAGTTCAAATTTGGAGAGTTGTTCAAGAAGGGGACAACCAGCACCGGGAGGCCTTCTAGGGCCGCCACCCGGATTAGGCAATCATACAATGAAGACATCCTCGCGCCTAGCTTCGCACCCGAAGAGGACCATGGTCCCCCTAATGCTTCTACTTTTCCATGTTATGATTTTCTAAGGAATGCAGGGATACTGGAGGATTTCTTGACCCTTGTCAACAGGGCAGGGTTAACCACCTATATGAATGATGAAAGGGAGCAATACCACATGCTCACCAAGATTTTTGTCGAGAGTTTCAAGCTCGACAACAAACAATATGAGCCAACGGTTGCATTCAGAATCTATGGTAAGACTGTGACTATGCCATTGAAGGATTTTTGTTGTGCCTTGGACATTGCCCCTGTAGGTACAGCAAGTAGGATTGATGACAACCCCCGGGACTTGCTGGAACTCTACCGAGGGATCACCGATGACGACTGTCGCACCATTCAGCGGGGCAAGATAAGGAACATCCAACTTCCCGCCATTAAGTATTTTGCATACTACATTGCTACTAGCATTCTTGGTAGGGAAAACACTAGTAATATCTCTAGCTACCATCTTGCTTTCTTGAACATTGCACTTACTGGACAAACATCTTATCATCTTGGTGCTCTTATTGCTCGCCGCCTGTCTACCAGGGGGCCTATTTTTGGAGGAACCATTGCACTGCGTGTTTTAACATTTCTTAATCTTCCTATTGATCCTAATGATGTGCCATTGGCCCCTAGGAGACTTGATATTACTGCTATGAAGAGTCATCATTTTGTTACAACTGACTCTACTTTAGATAATATGGTATATAGAATGTTGTTTTCTGACGGGGAGGAGAAGGAAATCCCTCTTCCCCAACCTGGTTTGTTAAGTATTGACAAGCAATCATGGTCGTGCACTAAGTAGGAGGTGGATGAACATATGAAGATACAAGAGTTCCACCAGCAACATGACTCCGAGGACGTCGGGACCTCCTACGACCACACCGTCACATATCCGGGTGCTTCTTCTAGCACATACCCGAATACGACCCATCTTCATATTACGGAGATACTACTTCATGGGATCGATGGGATTGAACTCCACTTAGGCCAAAAGCCTAAGCTTGGGGGGAGGTATACCGGCATCACTCATTCTTTGCATATTATGATTGCTGGATACTTGTATATACTTGTTTTGTCTCTTTGAGTGGTTTTCTAATGAGAGGAAGATGATATTTGGGGAAGTGCTGCCTGAAAACAGATTCTGGACTGTTACCGTAAAAATTCGTGTGCCCAGCCAGAACAGTATTTTGAATTGAAAATTTTTGTGCATGTTCCCCAGGTTGTTATCTAACTTTCATTAGTTGAACATTTTTTGAACTGAGCAACGTAAGATTTTTGTAAAAATCGATTTCTGTACTGCTGTCAGGTTTTGGCAGATTTCTGCCATCTTGTTTTTCTGTGTTTCTTTTAGTTTGCTATTTCTTGTTTCCACTTTGTTTCTTTTCTAAAACACAAAAAGAACAAAAATATTTCTGTTGTTTCTCTTCACCATTTGTTTATCTTGGTTTCTTGCATTTGTTTCACTTTATTTGCTATTGCTAGTTTGCTATAAGAAAACCCAAAAAGATTTTGCTTTGTTTGCTTGTTTCCTCTTGTTCTTATTTGCAATTTGAAAACACCAAAAATATTTGCTGTTCTTCTTTGGTTTGTAAAGTTCATCTTGAGTTCAATGGTCTTCGGTGGCTGGAGCGTGGTTTTCATTTCATATTATCCAAGCTACACAAGTGAAAAGGCAATAATGACGATCTACGACAATCTGATTGTGGTGAGAGGCTGGTATGAACTCTATTTGTTTTCATTTTTGTACATATACTCATCCATGTGAGCATGCTTAGTTGGTTCATGTGAGGTATATGTTATTTGAGAAAGTCTAGTAGTTTATGATCTCTCATGTTTAGCTCCAATCTATTAATATGAGTAGCATGTCATGGATGTTTGCTTGCATTGTTTTATTCATAAGTAAGTATGGCATTGTGGTATCCTCCTCTGAATAATTCATTTATATTGACTTGGCACATGCTCACGCATGCATATGACTGAATAAAAAGTCAAATAAGCCTCGATGATTTACATTGCTTCGAGTTCTTGTATCACTTTTATGCCTCGGTTAATTTATTTTGCCGCAAGCATGATTATGACGATTCTTGCTCTCTTGATTTGTCGCTCCCTGGTCTTTTGCTAGCCTTCACTTGTACCGAGCGGGAACGCTGCTCGTGCCTCCAAACACATGAAAACCAAGTTATTCCGAGTGTCCACCATAAATACCTATGCATGGCATTTCAAACCATTCCAAGTAAATTCTCATGCGCTACCTTTAAAACCTTCAAAATGCTTCTTAATTTGTGTTAATGTTTCATAGCTCATGAGGAAGTATGTGGTGTTTAGCTTTCAACCTTGTCATTTACTTTTGACGGACTCTCATATGGAATAGTGGCACATCCGCTTATCCAATAATTTTGCAAAAAGAGCTGGCAATGGGATTCCCAATCCCGAATTAATTAAACTTAAATAGACACTCCTCCATGGTTTGTGATTGTTGGACGGCACCCGAAGGATTCGGTTAGCCATGGCTTGTGTAAGCAAAGGTTGGGGGAGTGTCATCATCATAATAAAACTAAAATAAAAAGGCACTCCTTCATGGTATGAGATTGTTGGCGGGCACCCGAGGATTCGGTTAGCCATGGTTTGTGCAAGAAAGGTTGGAAGGAGTGCCACATAAATATGCAATAATTCATGGGAGCCGCTCTTGAAAGTCCGGTTGGCGAGGTAGTTAGTGTACCCATTACCATTCGTTGACAACAACAAACACCTCTCAAAATAATTTTACTCCTGATTTATAAAAATGAAAAGCTCTAGCGCATGTTAATCCCTGCTTCCCTCTGCGAAGGGTCGATCTTTTACTTTTATGTTGTGTCTCCATCCTTTCTTTGAGCACTTTCTTGAGAGCACAACTGTCATTCTTAGTATAATATGCTTGTCTCAAAATATGATTGATTGTGGTATAACTTTGATGCTTTTATCTTTGACAATCACTACTTCTAGTCTTTCTATGAACTTCAAAGGTGCCCGGGCATTTATGTTTTGCCAATCAAATACGAGCAAGCGAGATACCACTTTATTATACTCTCTTATGAACATTGCAATCCTGCTTATATACATGATTCATGATGCTTATTATTAATTGTTGGTACCTCTCCATGATTGACATAGTTGTTAGATGATCTTATTTGCATGTGTCTCATTATGAACTGCTTAAGTATTAGCCATATCATGAGAATATATACATCATATGAGCAAATGTGTTCGTGAAAGTTCTTTTATCGCTCAGTTGTTAACTGAATTGCTTGAGGACAAGCAATAAGCTAAGCTTGGGGGAGTTGATACGTCCAAAACGTATCTACTTTCCCGAACACTTTTGCTATTGTTTGGCCTCTAATTTGTGTATTTTGGATGCAACTAACACGGACTAACGCTGTTTTCAGCAGAATCGCTCCGGTGTCTCGTTTTTGTGCAGAAATCCAACTTTCGGGAAAAACCTCGGAATTTATGCAGAAGGCCCTATTTTCCCAGGAAACTAACGGAGCCAGAAGGGCAATTGAAGTGGAGGCCCGAGGGCCCCACACCACCGAGCGGCGCGGCCCGGGGGGCCCGCGCGGCCGGTGGTGTGGCCCCTCGGCCGGCCTCCGACGCCCCCTTCGGACTACTTATTCGCCTCGACCTAAAAACGCCCGGAGAGAAGTCGAAGTCGCCGTAAACCCTCCGAACGCCGCCACATCGCGAAACTCCGTCGCGGGAGCCGAAGTCTCCGTTCGGCACTCCGCCGGACGGGGAATTGGAGGAGATCATCACCGCCATCACCGCCAACGCCTCTCCATCAACCAGCCATGTTTCCCCCATCCATGTGTGAGTAATTCCCCCGCTGTAGGCCGAAGGGGATGGTAGGGATTGGATGAGATTGGTCATGTAATAGCATAAGATTGTTAGGGCATAGTGCCTAGTGTCCGTAGATGGTACTTTTATGATATTGTTGCAACTTGTTATGCTTAATGCTTGTCACTAGGGCCCGAGTGCCATGATCTCAGATCTGAACATGTTATTGTTTCATCATGATATTCATTGTTTATGGTCTTACCTATAAGTTGTATACACATGTCGCTGTCCGGAACCAATGGCCCCGAAGTGACGAAATCGGGACAACCGGAGGGAATGGTAGTGATGTGAGGATCACATGTGTTCACGGAGTGTTAATGCTTTGCTCCGGTACTCTATTAAAAGGAGTACCTTAATATCCGAGTAGTTTCCCTTGAGGCCCGGCTGCCACCGGCTGGTAGGACAGAAGATGTTGTGCAAGTTTCTCATTGCGAGCACGTACGACTATAATTGGAACACATGCCTATTGATTGATTAGTACTTGGACACCGTTTTATTATTATCTCGCAAATGCCCTCGCTATGATTGTTACATGAGTTTCTCTCATCCATGCAACGCCCGTCATCCGTCCCCGTGCCTACGATATTTTAATCCTGCTCGTTTACTAAAATCACTACTGCTGTCTTTGTTACTCTGCTGTCTGTTATTTCACTATCTGCTATCGCTATAAAACTGTTACTACCGATAAACTCTTGCGAGCAAGTCTGTTTCCAGTGCAATTGAATTGACAACTCCGTTGTTAAGGCTTCCAAGTATTCTTTGTCTCCCCTTGTGTCGAATCAATAAATTGGGTAATACTTCCCTCGAAGACTGTTGCGATCCCCTATACTTGTGGGTCATCACACACCTAATACACTTGTCAGATGTATAGGTGCACTAGTTCGGCGAAGAGATAGTGAAATACAAGTAGTATGGATGTATATGAGTGGTAATAGTAATCTGAATAAAATATGGCAGCGAGTAAACATGCAACAGAACAGTAAATAAGCGGTGTTTGCAGTATTGGAAACAAGGCCTAGGGATCATACTTTCACTAGTGAACAATCTCAACATTGATCACATAATAAATAAAAAACTTCTCTCATTTGTGCTACATACACTCTTTTGTTGGATGACAAATACCATTCGTTGTGTAGGGCTACAAGAGCTCCCTCAAGCCGGAGTTAACAAGCGCCACAACATTCGGCATTCATATTTAAGTAACCTTAGAGCATAATAGATCTTTGCAAAATAAACCGAGTACTAACATAGCATACACACTGTCACCATTACACTATGAAAGGGGGAATATATCACATCAATACTATCATAGCGATAATCAACTCCATAACCTAAAAGAGATTATGATCATAATCTACGACAAGAACCACACGGTGCACACACTGTCACCTTTACACCATGCAGGAGGAATAGACTACTTTAATAACATCACATGAGTAGCACATAGACTAATAGCGATACAAAGCTCATCATATGGATCTCAATCATGCAAGCAATTCATGAGATCATTGTATTGGAGTACAGAGAGAGAGAGATTAACCACATAGCTACCGGTACAACCCTCAGCCCCGGGGGAGAACTACTCCCTCCTCATCATGGGAGACAGCGATGGCAGTGAAGATGGCGGTGGTGTCGATGGAGATGGCTCCGAGGGCAATTCCCCGTCCCGGTAGGGTGCCGGAACAGAGACTTCTGTCCCCCGAATTGGAGTTTCGCGATAGCGGCGGCGCCCCTGGATGTTTTCTGGAGTTTCGTCAATCTGTACGGTGTTTTTAGGTCACGAGGGGTTAAGTAGGCGAAGAGGCGGCGCGAGAGGGTGCCAGAGGTGGGCTCACCACCCCTGGGCGCGCCCCCCTTGGCCGCGCCGCCAGGTGGTGTGGGCCCCCTGGCACCTCTCCGGTCCTCCTTCGGTGTTCTGGTCCGTCTCGGTGAATTACGATGCTTGGTCTTCGTTTCGTCGAATTCTGAAAATATTGCCCGAACTGCCTTTCTGGAACCAAAAACAATAGAAAACAGGAACTGGCACTTCGGCATCTCGTTAATAGGTTAGTTCCGGAAAATGCATCAAAACATCATAAAGTGTGATCAAAACATGTAAGTATTGTCATAAAACAAGCATGGAACATCAGAAATTATGGATACGTTTGAGACGTATCAAGCATCCCAAGCTTAGTTCCTACTCGCCCTCGAGTAGGTAAACGATAACAACAAATAATTTTTGAAGTGACATGCTACCAACACAATCTTGATCAACATTATTGTAAAGCATATGAGATGAATGCAGCGATTCGAAGCAATGATGAAGACAATGAGTAAACAACTGAATCATATAGCAAAGACTTTTCATGAATAGTACTTTCAAGACAAGCATCAATAAGACTTGAATAAGAGTTAACTCATAAAGCAATAAATTCTTAGTAAAAGTTTTGAAACAACACAAAGGAAGATATAAGTTTCAGCGGTTGCTTTCAACTTCAACATGTATATCTCAATGATAATTGTCAACACAAAGTAATATAACAAGTGCAATAGGTAAACATGTAAGAATCAATGCACATAGTTTACACAAGTGTTTGCTTCTAAGATAGAAAGAAGTAGGTAAACTGACTCAACAATAAAGTAAAAGAATGACCCTTCGCAAAGGGAAGCATTGATTGCTATATTTGTGCTAGAAATTTTATTTTGAAACATAAGGAGAGAATAAAAAGTAAAGTTTTGAGCGGTGTTTGTTGTTGTCAACGAATGGTAGTGGGCACTCTAACCCCCTTGCCAGACAGACTTTCAAAGAGCGGCTCCCATGAAATTTATTTTTGGGTGGCACTCCTTCCAACCTTGCTTTCACAAACCATGACTAACCGAATCCTCGGGTGCCTGCCAACAATCTCATACCATGAAGGAGTGCCTTTTTATTTTAGTTTTATTTAGATGACACTCCTCCCCACCTTTGCTTTCTCAAGCCATGACTAACCGAATCCTCGGGTGCCGACCAACAATCACATACCATGGAGGAGTGTCTATTTATAAATTTATGAAAGTTAATTAATTCGGGTCGGGAACCCCATTGCCGACTCTTTTTGCAAAATTATTGGATAAGCGGATGAAGCCACTAGTCCATTGGTGAAAGTTGCCCAACAAGATTGAAAGATAAACTCCACATACTTCCTCATGAGCTATAAAACATTGACACAAATAAGAGGTAATAACTTTTGAATTGTTTAAAGATAGCACTCAAGCAATTTACTTTGGAATGGCGGAGAAATACCATGTGGTAGGTAGGTATGGTGGACACAATTGGCATAGTTTTTGGCTCAAGGATTTGGATGCACGAGAAGAATCCCTCTCAATACAAGGCTAGGCTAGCAAGGTTGTTTGAAGCAAACTCAAGTATAAAACGGTGCAGCAAGACTCACACATGACCATATTGTAAGCATTATAAGACTTTACATCGTCTCCTTGTTGTTCAAACACCTTAACCAGAAAATATCTAGACTTAGAGAGACCAATCATGCAAACCAAATTTTAACAAGCTCTATGTAGTTCTTCATTAATAGGTGCAAAGTATATGATTCAAGAGCTTAAACATGATCTATATGAGCACAACAATTGCCAAGTATCAAATTATTCAAGACATTATACCATTTACCACATGAAGCATTTCCTGTTTCCAACCATATAACAATGGACGAAGCAGTTTTCAACCTTCGCCATGAACATTAAAAGTGAAGCTAAGAACACATGTGTTCATATGCAACAGCGGAGCGTGTCTCTCTCCCACACAAGCATGAATTTATTCAGAGAATGAAAATAAAAAAACGAAAATAAAAGCACACAGAGGCTCCAAGTAAAGTACATAAGATGTGACGGAATAAAAATATAGTTTCAATTGAAGAAACCTGATAAGTTGATGAAGAAGGGGATGCCTTGGGCATCCCCAAGCTTAGACGCTCGAGTATTCTTGAAATATGCAGGGATGAACCACGGGGGCATCACCAAGCTTAGACTTTTCACTCTTCTTGATCATATATCATCCTCCTCTCTTGACCCTTGAAAACTTCCTCCACACCAAACTTCAAGCAAACTCATTAGAGGGTTAGTGCATAATCAAAATTCACATGTTCAGAGGTTACACAATCATTATTAACACTTATGGACATTGCACAAAACTTCTGAAAGTTAATGGAACAAAGAAACCCATTCAACAAAGCAAAAGCGGCAATGCGAAATAAAAGGCAGAATCTGTCAAAAACAGAACAGTCCGTAAAGACAAATTTTGCAGGGGAACTTAACTTGCTCAGATGGAAAAACTCAAAACTAATGAAAGTTGCGTACATATCTGAGGATCACACACGTAAATTTGCAGATTTTTCTGAGTTACCTACAGAGACTTCTGCGCAAATTCGTGACAGACAGCAAATCTGTTTCTGCGCAGTAATCCAAATCTAGTATCAACTTTACCATAGAGACTTTACTTGGCACAAAAACATGATAAGGAGAGGTTGCTACAGTAGTAAACAACTTCCAAGACTCAAATATAAAACAAAAGTGCTGTAGTAAAATAAAGACATGGGTTATCTCCCAAGAAGTTCTTTGTTTATAGCCATTAAGATGGACTCAGTAATTCTAATGATGCTCGCAAGAAATAAGAGTTGAAGCAAAAGAGAGCATCAAGAAGCAAATTCAAAGCACATTTAAACCTACCCCACTTCCTATGAAAAGGAATCTTGTACATAAATAAATTCATGAAGAACAAAGTGACAAGCATAAGAAGATAAGACACGAGTAACTTCAAGATTCTCAACATAAAGAGGGGAAACTGAATATTATTACGATGCATACAACCGTTTTTCCCTCTCTCATAATAACTTTTAGTAGCATCATTGATGAAATCCACAATATAACCATCACTTAAAACATTCTTATCATGGTTCATATGCATAAATGTATCATTATTTTTGACATAAGAGAAACTCTTCTCATTAATAGTAATTGGAGCAGGATCATTATTAAGAATTTGAACATGGTAAACAAGTTGCATACTAAGGGAATGGTTTTTGGCAAGTGATACGTCTCAAACGTATCTATAATTTCTTATGTTCCATGCTACTTTTATTACAATACTTCAATGTTTTATACATACTTTACAACATTATTATTCATTTTCCGGCACTAACCTATTAACAAGATGCCGAAGTGCCAGTTGCTATTTTCTGCTGTTTTTGGTTTCAGAAATCCTAGTAAGGAAATATTCTCAGAATTGGACGAAATCAACGCCCAGGGGCCTGTTTTTACACGAAGCTTCCAGAAGACCGAGAGGGAGACGAAGTGGGGCCACGAGGTGGACAGACACCAGGGCGGCGCGGCCTGGCCCCTGGCCGCGCGGCCCTGTTGTGTGGGCCCCCCGTGACGCCCTTTGACCTACCCTTCCGCCTACATATAGCCTTCGTCGCGAAACCCCCTGTACTGAGACCCATGATACGGAAAACCTTCCAGAGACGCCGCCGTCGCGAATCACATCTCGGGGGATTCAGGAAATCGCCTCCGGCACCCTGCCGGAGAGGGGAATCATCACCGGAGGGGCTCTACATCATCGTGCCCGCCTCCGGATTGATGCGTGAGTAGTTCATCCTTGTACTATGGGTCCATAGCAGTAGCTAGATGGTTGTCTTCTCCGCTTGTGCTATCATTGTCATAGATCTTGTGAGCTGCCTAACATGATCAAGATCATCTATTTGTAATGCTACATGTTGTGTTTGGCGGGATCCGATGAATATAGAATATTATGTTAAGTTGATTATCAATCTATCATATATGTGTTGTTTATGTTCTTGCCTCGCTCTCCGTTGCTAGTAGAGGCTCTGGCCAAGTTGATACTTGTAACTCCAAGAGGGAGTATTTATGCTCGATAGTGGGTTCATGCCTCCATTGAATCTGGGACAGTGACAGAAAGTTCTAAGGTTGTGGATGTGATGTTGCTACTAGGGATAAAACATCGATGCTTTGTCTAAGGATATTTGTGTTGATTACATTACGCACCATACTTAATGCAATTATCTGTTGTTTACAACTTAATACCGGAAGGGGTTCGGATGATAACTCGATGGTGGATTATTTAGGCATAGATGCATGCTGGATAGCGGTCTATGTACTTAGTCGTAATGCCCTGATTAAATCACATAGTAATCATCGTTGATATGTATTGAATCTTTATTTGTCAATTGTCCGCCTGTAATTTGTTCACCCAGCATGCTAGTTATCTTATTGGAGAGACACCACTAGTGAACTGTGGACCCCGGTCCAATCTTTTACATCTGAATACATTCTACTGCAATCATTGTTTTTACTGTTCTTTGCAAACAAACACCATTTTCCACTCGATACGTTTAATCCTTTGTTTTCAGCAAGCCGGTGAGATTGACAACCTCACTGTTACGTTGGGGCAAAGTACTTTGATTGTGTTGTGCAGGTTCCACGTTGGCGCCGGTTTCACTGGTGTTGCGCCGCACTACATTCCTCCACCAACAACCTTCACGTGCTTCTTGGCTCCTACTGGTTCGATAACCTTGGTTTCATACTGAGGGAAACTTGCTTCTATACACATCATACCTTCCACTTGGGGTTCCCAACGGACATGTGCTTCGCGCATATCAAGCTAAATTTCTGGCGCCGTTGCCGGGGAGATCAAGACACGCTGCAAGGGGAGTCTCCACTTCCAATCTCTTTACTTTGTTTTTGTCTTGCTTTACTTTATTTTATTTACTGTCTTGTTTGCTTCATATTAAAAACACAAAAAAATTAGCTACTTTACTTATTGTCTTGTTTACTTGTTCTATATCGAAAACACAAAAAAATTAGTTACTTGTCTTTGCTTACTTTATTACTACTAAACTGAGTAATCCTGAAGTTGAAGTTCGTTCTTTTAAGCAACAAGGTGGAGAAAGTTTTAAAGATGCTTGGTACAGAATTAGTAATGCTCATCATAGGTGCATTAAGAAACACTCCACTATTATCCTTCTTAGGAACTTTTATGTTGGCTTATCTAGTTGGAATAGGTATGTTCTTGATACTCTTTCGGGAGGTAATTTCCTAGGTACTCCCGCTTTAGAAGCTAGTTGCATCATTGAGAGTCTAGTTGGAATACCACCTGTTAATGAAGTTAAAATTGAAATCTCTCTTGAGGATGTTATGAAAAAATTAGAAACCATAGAGAAAATTTTTCCAAGTATTGAAACTAAATTGGAAATGCTATTTGATAAAACTAATGAACTTGATAAATCCCTAGGAGGAATTGATGAAAGAATTAGTGTCCTAGGAACTTGTGTTGTCCATGATAATCAAACCAATAGGATTGATGAACTTGAAAAAGCTATGGGAACCTTGGGTTCAACTTTTTCTTCTCTCAAGTATAAGGAGAAAGCTTATGTGGGTAAAGAGCAAAAATTCATGTATGCCTCTAAGGTGTCTAAACAAAAGAATTATTATAGGCCTAAAATTGATAAAACCCCTAGCACCACCATAGGAAATTTAGATAATGGAGCATCTAAGGTACCCTCTGCAACAAGTTGTGTTTGCAAGAAAAATAATGATGTTGATGCTCCATCTCTTGATGTTACTTGATTTGCACTTTCTGCGCCTAGCTAAAAGGCGTTAAAGAAAAGCACTTCTTGGGAGATAACCCATGTTTCATTTTATTTACTATATTGTTGAGTCTTGGAAGTTGTTTACTACTGTAGCAACCTCTCCTTATCATGTTTTTGTGCCAAGTAAAGTTTCTATGTTAAAGTTGATGATAGATTTGGATCGTCTGCACGAAACAAGCATTGCTCGTCTGTCACGAATTCTCGCATAAGTCTCTGTAAAAAAATCGAAAAAATCTGCAAATTTACGAGCATGATCCTCATATATGTACACAACTTTCATTAGTTTTGAGTTTTTCCATTTGAGCAAGTTAAGTGCCCCTGCCAGATTCATCTTTACGGACTGTTCTGTTTTTGACAGATTCTGTCTTTTATTTCGCATTGCCGCTTTTGCTATGTTGAATGAGTTTCTTTGTTTCATTAACTTTCAGAAGCTTTGTGCAATGTCCAGAAGTGTTTAGAATGGTTGTGTCATCTCTGAATATGTGAATTTTTGGTTATGCACTAACCCTCTAATGAGTTTGCTTGAAGTTTGGTGTGGAGGAAGTTTTTAAGGGTCAAGAGAAGATGATGATATACTATGATCAAGAAGAGTGAAAGGTCTAAGCTTGGGGATGCCCCGGTGGGTCATCCCTGCATATTTTAAGAAGACTCAAGCATCTAAGCTTGGGGATGCCCAAGGCATCCCCTTCTTCATCGACAACATTATCAGGTCACTTCTAGTGAAACTATATTTTTATTCCATCACATCCTATGTTCTTTACTTGGAGCGTCGGTTTGTTTTTATTTTTGTTTTTGTTTTTAATAAAGTTGGATCCCACCATTCTTATATTGGAGATATTACGCTCTGCTTTTTCTTATGGAACACTTGTGTTCTTAATTGTGCTTTAATGTTCATGGCGAAGTCTGAAATTGCTTCGTTAAATTGCTATTTGGTTGGAATCGGAAAATGCTGCATATGGTTTGGTAAATTTGGCAATTGTTTGAGCTCTCATTAGATCATGTTTAAGCTCTTGCATCATGTAGTTTAATCTATTAATGAAGAACTACCGTAGAGCTTGTTTAATTTGGTTTGCATGATTGTTTTCTCTAAGTCTAGATATTTTCGGGTAAAGTGTTTGAACAACAAGGAAGACAGTGTAGAGCCTTATAATGCTTGCAATATGTTCTTGTGTGAGTTTTGCTGTACCTGTTCATACTTGTGTTTGCTTCAAACAACCTTGCTAGCCCAAACCTTGTACTGAGAGGAAATGCTTCTCGTGCATCCAAACACCTTGAGCCAAAAACCCATGCCATTTGTGTCCACCATATCTACCTACTATGTGGTATTTTTCTGCCATTCCAAAGTAAATTACTTGAGTGCTATCTTTAAAATTTCATTCCTTTACCTCTACAATATATAGCTCATGGGACAAATAGCTTAAAAACTATTGTGGTGATGAATATGTAGTTATGTGTCTTAATTCTTATAAGTTGCTTGTTGAGCGGTAACCATGTTTCTGGGGACGCCATCAACTTTATCTTTGTTGGATATCATGTGAGATGCTATGCATGTTCGTCTTGTCTCGAAGTAAGTGCGATTTCATGATCAAATGGTTTGAGTATGCATATGTTAGAGAAGAACATTGGGCCGCTAACTAAAGCCATGTATCATGGTGGAAGTTTCAGATTTGGACATACAACCTCAATCTCTTATGAGAATATTAATCGTTGTTGAATGCTTAAGCATTAAAAGAGGAGTCCATTATCTCGTTGTCTATGTTGTCCCGGTATGGATGTCTCGAGTTGAGAATAATCAAAAGCGAGAAATCCAATGCGTGCTTTCTCCTTAGACACTTGTACAGGCGGCATAGAGGTACCCCTTTGTGACACTTGGTTGAAACATATGTTATGCGATGATAATCCGTGTCTTCCGAGCTAAGTAGGACAAGGTGCGAGCACTATTAGTACTCTATGCATGAGACATGCAACTTGTAGGAAGTATTATGCATAGCACATATGAATTATTACTACCGTTGACAAAATTGTTTCTATGTTTTCAAAACAAAAGCTCTAGCACAAAAATAGTAATCAATGCTTCCCTCTGCGAAGGGCCATTCTTTTACTATATTGTTGAGTCAGTTTACCCACTTCTTTCTATCTTAGAGGCAAACACTTGTGTTAACTGTGTGCATTGATTCTTACATGTTTACTTATTGCACCTGTTATATTACTCTATGTTGACAAATATCCATGAGATATACATGTTACAAGTTGAAAGCATTTGCTGAAACTTAATCATCCTTTGTGTTGCTTCAATTCATTCTAGTAAGGAAATATTCTCGGAATTGGACGAAATCAACGCCCATGGGCCTATTTTTACACGAAGATTCCAGAAGACCGAGAGGGAGACGAAGTGGGGCCACGAGGTGGCCAGACACCAGGGCGGCGCGGCCTGGGCCCTGGCCGCGCGGCCCTGTTGTGTGGGCCCCTCGTGACGCCCTTTGACCTACCCTTCCGCCTACATATAGCCTTCGTCGCGAAACCCCCTGTACCGAGAGCCACGATACGGAAAACCTTCCAGAGACGCCGCCGTCGCGAATCCCATCTCGGGGGATTCAGGAAATCGCCTCCGGCACCCTGCCGGAGAGGGGAATCATCACCGGAGGGGCTCTACATCATCATGCCCGCCTCCGGATTGATGCGTGAGTAGTTCATCCTTGGACTATGGGTCCATAGCAGTAGCTAGATGGTTGTCTTCTCCGCTTGTGCTATCATTGTTATAGATCTTGTGAGCTGCCTAACATGATCAAGATCATCTATTTGTAATGCTACATGTTGTGTTTGGCGGGATCCGATGAATATAGAATATTATGTTAAGTTGATTATCAATCTATCATATATGTGTTGTTTATGTTCTTGCATGCTCTCCGTTGCTAGTAGAGGCTCGGCCAAGTTGATACTTGTAACTCCAAGAGGGAGTATTTATGCTCGATAGTGGGTTCATGCCTCCATTGAATCGGGACGAGTGATAGAAAGTTCTAAGGTTGTGGATGTGTTGTTGCTACTAGGGATAAAACATCGATGCTTTGTCTAAGGATATTTGTGTTGATTACATTACGCACCATACTTAATGCAATTATCTCGTTGTTTACAACTTAATACCGGAAGGGGTTCGGATGATAACTCGAAGGTGGATTATTTAGGCATAGATGCATGCTGGATAGCGGTCTATGTACTTTGTCGTAATGCCCCGATTAATCACATAGTAATCATCGTTGATATGTATTGAATCTTTATTTGTCAATTGCCCGCTCGTAATTTGTTCACCCAAGCATGCTAGTTATCTTATTGGAGAGACACCACTAGTGAACTGTGGACCCCGGTCCATTCTTTTACATCCGAATACATTCTACCGCAATCATTGTTTTTACCTGTTCTTTGCAAACAAACACCATTTTCCACTCGATACGTTTAATCCTTTGTTTTCAGCAAGCCGGTGAGATTGACAACCTCACTCGTTACGTTGGGGCAAAGTACTTTGATTGTGTTGTGCAGGTTCCACGTTGGCGCCGGTTTCACCGGTGTTGCGCCGCACTACATTCCTCCACCAACAACCTTCACGTGCTTCTTGGCTCCTACTGGTTCGATAACCTTGGTTTCATACTGAGGGAAACTTGCTTCTATACGCATCATACCTTCCACTTGGGGTTCCCAACGGACGTGTGCTTCGCGCGTATCAGCAAGCCCATCATAACTATGACAAGTTTCATAAGGATAATTGTAACATATGTCATATCCATCTCTATAGCGATTATCTAAACCAGAATATGTAATATCATCATTTTCACTAAAAGTAGAGGTCTCAAATATAGGATCTTCAAGCACAACATCCCCAAGCTTAGAGCTTTCAATATCATCGTTTGAGGGGACATGAATAATGCTATCATCATTACTTTCATAATCAGTACCAAAGAGATTTCCAATATCAAAGATAGTGTGCTCTTCCAAATCATGATCACTAACATGGGTACAGGGCATAGGAAGATCATCATACTCAGATTCATTATCATAATAATCATTAAGAGCAACATACTTACGGTTACCTATTGTTACCTCATACACGCGTGGATATGCCGTTACCTCTTTCTTCTTATTCCCCCTCTTCTTCTTCTTTTTCTTCTTTCCCTTCTTCTTCTTTTCCTTCTCCTTGTTTCATTCTTTAGGAGGAAGAGGCTTGAAGGGATGCTTCTCCACAGAACCTGATTTATTTCCAGAAACAATAGAAGAAACTTGGGAGGATTCCCCCTTTTCATTAATATAAGTTTGAAACACACAGCGGTCCTATCATATTTTGGCAAAGTGTCATCTTCTAAAATATTCTGTATGTAAGTATTTGTATGACAATTATTAATGCAATAAGAAAGACACCCATGCAGGACATCATCAATATCAAGATCGTTAATATCTAACAAAGAAATTTTTCTTGATAACTCTTCACACTTCAAAAATAAGGTAAGTTCATCATGCTGATTAGGAATAATTTCATCATCACAATACAAATTTGCAGCACTCATGGGGTTCGAATTATCATTGAAGGAGCATTGAAAATTAAAATGACCAACTCTATGGCAAAGTTCACAAATAAAAGGATAGAGGGCACACACTTTTTCTCCAAGATCATCTAGAGCCCTAGACCACTTTCTAGTTTTTTCATTCCTATGATGGATACAATATTCATCTTCGGTTTGATTAATTTCACATATTCTATGTATTCCACCAAAATTAACATGCTTATAGGAAATAGCATTTTCAGAAGTTTGAACATGTTCATTGCAATCATTTAATAACAGTTTCATCCTTCATGCAAGCGTCTTTAAAAGGTTCATGATACTTATCAAAATTCTTCTTAGGCAATTCAATGTGAGAAGCAAAAGCTTTATAAAGATTTGCAATAACTTGAGAGTCAAGACCATAAGTAGCACTCATATTTCGAAATTTATCGAGTATCCATAAAAGTTTCAATGCATTCATAATCATAATTTATACCTGACTCTCTACCTTTGTCATTCTCCCAATCTTCAGCGTTCTCCTGAATCCGATCAAGAAGGTCCCATTTAAACTCTTCTTTGTTGCGTGCGAATGATCCAGAACAAGCAGTATCCAGCAAGGTTTTATCCTGAAAAGAAAGTCTTGCATAGAAATTATCAATGATAACATTACCAGGAAGCTCATGAATGGGGCATTTGAGCATTAAGGACTTCAATCTCTCCCATGCTTGGGCAATACTCTCTCCATCATGAGGCCAGAAATTATTTATACGGTTTCGGTCTTTGTGAATTTCACTTGGAGGATAGAATTTGGAATAAAATAGAGGCACAATATCCTTCCAATCAAGAGAACGCCCATCCTTCAGCAGTTTATACCAATGCGCCGCTTTACCAGACAGCGACATAACAAATAATTTTTTCCTAACTTCATCCATAGAGATACCTGCACACTTGAATAACCCGCATAATTCATCTAAAAAAACAGTAAATGATCTCCAGGACGGACAGTTCCATCCCCTTCATAGCGTTTATACATAACACGTTCAATAATTTTCATAGGTATCTTGAAAGGAATATTTTCAGTAGGTGGATTTAAAATATCACAAGCATCATTAGAGTTATCGCATATGGGAGATAAAGTATTATCAGAGCAAATTTTCTCCCCTAAAACTGGTAAGCTAAAAAGATCACAAAAACTAGCTTCCCCAAGCTTAGACTTCTCCATAGCATTAGCAGTAATTGCGTTCATACTAATAACATTGCTACTAGCATGCAAATAAGGTTCCATTGGTTTTTTAATTTTCGCATCAAACAATTCTAAATTAGGAAAAAGATAAAAAAGCTCACTAATTTTTTTGTTGTTTTCCATTAAGCCTAACTAGTGAAAATAAAAACAAGAAACAAAAAGATGCAATTGCAGGATCTAAAGGAAATAGCTTCGAGCACTCACACACCGGCAACAATGCTAAGAAATAACTTAGTAGTCGGAGGATGTGAATACCTTTTACCTTACCTCCCCGGCAACGGCGCCGTAAAATAGCTTGATGTCTACTCACGCTTCTTTTCCCGTAGACAGTGTTGGGCCTCCAAGAGCAGAAGTTTGTAGAACAGCGAGCAAGTTTTCCCTTAAGTGGATCACCCAAGGTTTATCGAACTCGGGGAGGAAGAGGTCAAAGATATCCCTCTCAAGCAACCCCGCAATCACGATACAAGAAGTCTCTTGTGTCCCCAACACACCTAATACACTTGTCAGATGTATAGGTGCACTAGTTCGGCGAAGAGATAGTGAAATACAAGTAGTATGGATGTATATGAGTGGTAATATTAATCTGAATAAAATATGGCAGCGAGTAAACATGCAACAGAACAGTAAATAAGCGGTGTTTGCAGTATTGGAAACAAGGCCTCGGGATCATACTTTCACTAGTGAACACTCTCAACATTGATCACATAATAAATAAATAACTTCTCTCATTTGTGCTACATACACTCTTTTGTTGGATGACAAACACCATTCGTTGTGTAGGGCTACAAGAGCTCCCTCAAGCCGGAGTTAACAAGCGCCACAACATTCGGCATTCATATTTAAGTAACCTTAGAGCATAATAGATCTTTACAAAATAAACCGAGTACTAACATAGCATACACACTGTCACCATTACACTATGAAAGGGGGAATAGATCACATCAATACTATCATAGCGATAATCAACTCCATAACCTAAAAGAGATTATGATCATAATCTACGACAAGAACCACACGGTGCACACACTGTCACCTTTACACCATGCAGGAGGAATAGACTACTTTAATAACATCACATGAGTAGCACATAGACTAATAGCGATACAAAGCTCATCATATGGATCTCAATCATGCAAGCAATTCATGAGATCATTGTATTGGAGTACAGAGAGAGAGATTAACCACATAGCTACCGGTACAGCCCTCAGCCCCGGGGGAGAACTACTCCCTCCTCATCATGGGAGACAGCGATGGCGGTGAAGATGGCAGTGGTGTCGATGGAGATGGCTCCGGGGGCAATTCCCCGTCCCGGCAGGGTGCCGGAACAGAGACTTCTATCCATCGAATTGGAGTTTCGCGATGGCGACGGCGCCCCTGGATGTTTTCTGGAGTTTCGTCAATCTGTACGGTGTTTTTAGGTCACGAGGGGTTAAGTAGGCGAAGAGGCGGCGCGAGGGGGTGCCAGAGGTGGGCTCACCACCCCTGGGCGCGCCCCCCCCTTGGCCGCGCCGCCAGGTGGTGTGGGCCCCCCTGGCACCTCTCCGGTCCCCCTTCGGTGTCCTGGTCCGTCTCGGTGAATTACGATGCTTGGTCTTCGTTTCGTCGAATTTCGAGAATATTGCCCGAACTGCCTTTCTGGAACCAAAAACAATAGAAAACAGGAACTGGCACTTCGGCATCTCGTTAATAGGTTAGTTCCGGAAAATGCATCAAAACATCATAAAGTGTGATCAAAACATGTAAGTATTGTCATAAAACAAGCATGGAACATCAGAAATTATGGATACGTTTGAGACGTATCAGGCATTACGACAAAGAACATAGACCGCCATCCAGCATGCATCTATGCCTAAAAAGTCCACCTTCAGGTTAGCATCCGCACCCCCTCCAGTATTAAGTTGCAAACAACAAACAATTGCATTAAGTATGGTGCGTAATGTAATCAACACAAATATCCTTAGACAAAGCATTGATGTTTTATCCCTAGTGGCAACAGCACATCCACAACCTTAGAACTTTCTATCACTGTCCCAGATTCAATGGATGCATGAACCCACTATCGAGCATAAATACTCTGTAGCACCCTACCTTTTAATAAAGGCAAGATACATGTGTATGGCGCTATTCCCGGGATCACTGGTAGCACACACATTACAAAATATAGTAATCATTGCAATAGTATCAAATTACTACATCTTTGATCCAGAGGATAAAGTAAAAACTTACAAATTGCATAGTTACATGGACTAGCTCAACAATATTCAGAACATACACAGCGGAAAGTAAATCATCAATGAGCCTTCATCATCTTCATGTGCCACGAGCAGATCATGTTGGAATGTAGACTCGAGATCCTACTACGTACTTCTCCTCAGAAAACCCTGCACGTTTGAATATGCAGCCCCACGAATGGAGGTCAGTACAATAATGTACTGGCAAATGACACTTATATGGTGGCAGTTTTGGGCATGACTATCTACATGATATTTGGCTAGTGGATTTTAGGCACAATTTGCATAAAGCTAATTTTATCCTACATTTCATTTGAAAACAAAACTTTTGTAAAACCTGTAATATTGTCATAAACAGTACCATGGTTACATCTCCCATTTACTATCCGACAGTTGCTACTCAAACTTTTAACTCATTCAGAAACGGTGATGAGATTCTCCCGTACATTCCCTGCCTAGAAAGCTCAAATTGTCCATAACCGGGGACACGGCTAAGATCTTAGGTTACTCTCGAGAGGTTGTGCACTTTCACCTTACGACCCACCCTTCCCAAGAGAAGAATGAGACACGATCTTTCAGAAGAAGGTTTCAACCATACTAGCATAGACTCGTACCCATCAGGCCGCAGCCACATCATCCTGTCTATCAAACAAGTTGGACCTCACAACTTACTTAATCCCGGCAGAGCCCATAATACCATAAGGCTGCACTGGAAGCTATCTAAAAGATGGACGACATAATAATCTCTTTAATCCTGGGTGGCCATCCACAAGTGAAACTCACAGGCTTAAAACCATTACAGATAATAAACCCCCGCACGACCCCCTGGTGAAAACCAGAGGTGCAGTCTAGGGCAACCACTATTCAACTGCGTACTCTCAGGTACCTACCTGCCACTGGTTTCTCCAGGGTCGGAGTCCTGAGCAGCCGCCCACCACACAACCAATCCACCGAGGTGATTGATTAGGGTTGTTAATTTTAATTCTCAATACTCACAATCCAGAATAATCAAAACCAGTAGTGGCATTTTGTTATTGCTAGGCAAACTAAAAATCCTAGCAAGGGCTCATGGGTGGCTACACACTACTAGGATTGATAAGCATAGCATAACTTTCGAAAACAAAATCCTACCATGCATACTAATTTGAAAATCACTAATGCATAATAAAATAGGTAGGAATTGAGTATCACTTGCCTTTTGTAGTCGAAGCGCGTTCAGTTCTCTTAATCAAAATACGTGCCTCTCCGTATGAACTATAAGATAAAATATAGCACAATATAAACACACCATTCAACAACAACAAAATCAAACAAGATAACAATCGGAAATCGCTCTATGGTACTAAGGTGTGGCATGAGGTTTGGCTGGCAAGATATGGCTGTGAGAGTTTGGACGGAAAGTCACATGATTAGAAAGAATTGGATAATCTAAGATATAAATGAAGAATATTTATGCTTTACAAAAGCATGAAAAGAATTCGGAACGAGCTTATGTGAATTGATTCATATAAGTGACAAATAGTGCAACAACAATACTACTGAATAAGTGTGACAACAATTACTCAATAGTATGAATTACACATAGACTTGGGTATCGACCAGTGACATATGAAAGTACTCAATTTACTCATTTGTAAGTTGAATAGTTTTAAACTAATTCAAAGGGGTGAATGAAAAGGAATTTGGATAAACACGATATTGGTTCAAGGTATAGTGTCTAGTGGTATTGGTGTGTGGATGTGATCATAAGTTTCACCTTCACAAAAGAATCATGTTGAGAAAGGCTTGTAAAAATCGATAATGGATATATACTCAAATTCTCATATTTGAATTTGAATATTTGCAAAGTGATTCAGATATTTTGGACAGAGGTGCTATTGGATGGAGTAATGTAAAACAAGGCTTATGCAATTGACATAGTGTGACAACACTTATTAGAGTAGCACAAGGTCACATATAACATTGAATATGAACTAATGATATATTGAACTACTCAAGTGACCCATTTGAAGGTTTGAATAGTTCGGATTATGTGGAAGGGTGCAATGGTGTGAATGATATTGAGATTTGGTTCGCGGAACCTAATGGATAACAAAGGTTTATCACATGTGATATGGGGTAGAGTATCTCCATCCTACTAAAGTAAGGTAACAATCTAAAATAGGGCATGTCATACTTTACTCAATAACTCAATTGTTATTTGAGTCATATGAACTAGACATAATGTGTTGTGGTGAGATGTGATCATGGAACATGATAAACAATTATAACTAGTCCTGGAAGATAGGTATGGTCATAAGGATCAATTTGGCTAAAGGAACTATGTTAAAGCCAGTCATAGGACTGCACTTTCCGCGAAAAGTCATTAGAAGAAGTTTTTCGGATGGAAGAACTTTCTACACGGAAGTTGTAGAGAATTTCATTATAAGCGTATCGCCAAAAGAATCTCTCGGAAAAAGTTTGTAGAATTTATTCCATAGACGATGTTTCGGAACAAATGGGTACCGCGAAAATAGAGTGGGCGAAACTGCCACGCAACATGTCTAACACGATCTACGTGATTTGCTGATTCCAACGGTATATGGTTTGTCGAAATCCGATGGATAGAACTTAAGATATGAATTTTGTAAAACTAGACCTAAGTGGTTACAGTTCTAATGGTGTATGAAAAGTTGTCCGAACAAGTTGCTCGGATGGAAAAATTTACTACATGAAAGTTGTAGAGGATCTAATAAGAAACTTAACAGAACAACCACTATTCTAAACAGAGGTATAGATCTACGAAAATAAAATTGTAAAGTTAATACGACAATTTACAGAAGTATAGATCTACAGAAATAAATAAAATTGTAAAGTTAATCTTTTTACCTACTAATAAAGGAGTAAGGTTTCTCTCCAAAATTTCGTCCGTTTTTGCTTTACCCAGATTTATGTATTACAATTACAGATGGTGCCACCGCATAAACTAAATAACTCGTGCAGACCATCGCTCGTTTGGTCGACCACCCATCAAACTCGTCCGTCAACTGACCCACGGGTCGATCGCAGGTGTGGCTCTGGCCCAGTCAAGCAATTGTGCGTCGCAGGTGTGGCGCTGGCCCAGTCAAGCGATTGTGCGTCCGGCCATACCTACGGCCCAATTAACTGGCAGAGGGTCGATCGGGACAATTCAGGAGCATGGAACAAATTATCGCTCAACACCTTATTAAGTCGATAGTCCCACCTCGCTCCCGTATAAGGAATCCCACCGGTTTATATGCGTAACTTTTCAGGTTGTAACAAGCCACAACGAGCAGCAGAATCATTGTACGGTCCAATATCTAATGTGAGAGCGGGATTAAAAGAGGAATTGCACGACGCTGGTTCCATAAGAAAGGATGGAAAATTGGCGAAAACGAGAAATAAAAGGGGGATTTGCAGAAGAAAATGTACGCTGGTGTGGTAGCGAGAAGAAATAGAGGGCGACTCAGATCGGATGCCATGAACATGCGCGTGCGTCGAATGCCCACCCGCTGGTGGTGGCGAGGGCGACCCGACCGATACATCGGAGGTAACCTGCACGCGTACGCCGACGGGATCTGCGGCGGGATTCCTGTCTCACGGCCGCTGCTAACCGGAGGTAGCGGACTGGATCTGGATGCGCGGCGTGGGGATGAGAAAAGAGAATTGGGGGGTAGGGTCCTTTCTTTTCCCGTCTGTGGATATTTCTAGGAGAGGGCGGGCGGGCAGTTGCTACTTAATCTGTTTTGCTGCTTCTGTCCTTTAGAAGAGTTGATGCAACTGAAATTTATAGAGAAACCATCTGTTTAATTAAATTGTAAAATTTATTTAGAGACTACAAAATTGTGTGTTTTGTCTACTTGCCGATGCTGGATTTTGCTGTTGTTTTTACTTAAATTTGGATGTGTAGAATTGGGACTTTGAATTGAATTAGAGTGGAATACCCAATCCAGCTCGAAAGGAAATGGGTAGTGATATAATCTGCTATTTGGGTGCGGCCTGGAATTGTGACGTGTTTCAGGACCCAAATTCTATACGCACCCAAACAACGAAATTAGAGGTCCAAATTCCAATTCTCCAATTCAAAGCCCAATTCGTTACATCCATCCAAATACAGTGTTTATATTTGACTTGCTGTTTATTTCTCATACAAGTGGACAACTATTGGTTCGGTTTGTGAGTGGGTTAAGACTCCAAACTTCATGCAACTTTTAGTGGAGATACTATAATATAGATTGACCCTAGATATAAGTGTTCTTGATTTTTTCTCTGTTATTTTTTTGCGAATTGATTTTTTCTCTATTAGAAATCCTCACCAATCATACATTTTAACAATTCTGCCAAGGTTTCAAATTAAAGGTTTAGCAATCAAATACAAACTAAACGTTGCCGAAATAGAAAACATTACAATGGTAATGTTGGATTGTTGGTTCCAATATGAAAATAGCAAATATTTTACCAAATCAAAGAGACTACAATAGTAATTTCTGGTTGTTGGTTCAATAGTAAAATTCTACAGGAATTTAAAAATATTAACAAAAATAAACCCGTAGCAACGCACGGGTATTTTTACTAGTACCTATACCTATAATAATAAAGGGAGAAGCGTTTCCGTGGTATGGTCCGTTTCGTCCGTTCCGCTAAATTGGTTTCGTCCGTCGTTGTGTACCTTGGCCTCGCATAGAATCTGCATCGGTTGCGTGGCTAACGGCTGAGTCCAAGTCGATTACGTGTGCAAGCTTGTTTGTTCGTAACGTATAGAGCCCATGCACTTTGGGAGTTGAGACGGCCCAATAAAGAGTCATCGCGTCCTCCTAATCTCCACGTCGTCTCATCCTCCTGAGCTTCAGGTCGTCTCATCGGTTTGGTCGATCTCCAGTCTTCGCACGAAAAAGGGTCATCTCTACCCTCGCTCCGGAAAAGAGTCCAACGTAGGTGATGTTTTTTAAACAGCCCTCATATATATGTACCCCGCTCGACCTATCCTCCAGGAATCGATCGATCTTCGATGACAGGGCGGCGGCACGGCTGGCATCAACTAGGAGGAAGGCGGACGCGAAAACAGGAAGGGGCCATGGCCGATCACCGCCGGATCGCCGACACCGGGGATGATTGAGATGGAGCGCAAGGACGCTTCCGTCGGGACAAAGACTGCATGTAACAGGGGGAGTATGTCGTGGTGCAGATGGCCTCGGTACGATCCAACACCGCTGACTCCGATATTAGACCCTAGGGATGCTCAACTTCCTGGATGGCTTACCTGCCGGATGAGCATCTGGCCAGAGTTTGCTCGTCACAGAAACTCGAAATCATGATTTCTATCGACGTTCCAGGTCGACGGATCGTGTTCTGCGAAGTCTGCGACGCACTAAGCAGTAGCATAGGCTGCACAATTGCATGGGCGCGACGCACTAAGCAACAGCAAACAAGTGCACGGGGCAGGCGCACAATTAGTAGTACAAACTACAGCAGCTCGAGTTGCCGCTCGCCGGAGTTTCCGCCTGCCAAAGTATATGTCACGCACGAGTAGCCTCCTCCTTGCGTCTTAACCGCGCGGCTTGCCCGACCTTGGTGGTGCCTTGCTCAGCTTGCTGTCTGGGATGGTCGACAGCAGTGTGTGAGGCCATTAAGATCCAGTCGGAGGTCGTTGGCAGTTGTTCAACATCTCGCCGGCAGGCCAGAACCCAAAGGAAGGACGCGCGCGGCCGTCGGCGACTGGGCGAGGGCTTATGGTGCACACGGTGGTACGATTCAGACGATGGGAAAAACGGAGGAAGATGCAAGTGTAGAACTGCAGACATGAAGTGCTCTTTGAGGATTGAATCGAAAGAAAAGGTGCACTCATGCCTCAGGTTGTGTAGCAGTTCGTGGAGCTAAATTAATCTAATTAACTGTTTTGGGATGATGGAATTATATTGTTGCATAGGGAAGAAGCACGGACAACAGTTTTTCTGTTTGCGGGTAAAAGGTTACTAGCATGTAATGGCGCGGCGGCACGCCGCGCACACGTGGTAGCTGTGAGTTGAAAAACAGAGAATAATTCATGGTATGTTATACTTTTGAGGGGAATACACAGCCGTATTAAAAACATATATTCTGACATGGAGAAACTGTTCAACACAAGCATCGGGCTGTAGCCCTGTAAAACAGCCACTCATGCACGCACAAGCAAATTAAACAGGACAATGCAGCTGTGCAAAATTTAATTTCTCCCCATGTACACACGCCAGTCAGAAAATTATCTATCGTAATCACCACTCACAATAATTGCAGAGTTCCTATCTTGTCATGTTGAACCACGATAAAAGAACGCCAAGCATAAACTGGCCATCTTAAAATGCTAGGTCATCTATCCACACAGATGGTTCATGTATCCAGCTGTCAAAATAAGAGTTCATATACGACGTGAAATCATCAGCTAGTTACTACATGTAGGAAACTGACCGTGGGGGGGTAACTGCATCCTTCTAAGAATTGGATTTATTAATAACATCTAAAAAGAAAGAAAAAACTGCTACACTAAAATAATTGAGAGAGTAAGATGAAATACTCAAATTGCTACAGCAGCAAAAGAGGACAATTGCATCGTCTAAGTTTGTCCGGTGTACATCCATGTTTTAACATGTGAAGATGCGAGCCTATGCATTTGTTTCCAAAAACAACAGATTATTTTCAGTGAAAGCAGAGCAATGTAAATATAGATAATTTTACTTTATCGGGTCACCATGACACGTGTAGTATGAACTCTAGTTTCATGTACCATGATTGGTAAGAACATATAAAAATAATAGATGATCTGCCTTGGTTTATATAATCTAAAAATAGTAGCTGACTATTTCAACTAATGATTTATCAAAACTAAAATCCCAACATGAAACTAAGCATCATAAACCTCTCAATAAAATACAGAAACTAACTCCATATCAGGATAATAATGAATTCTGTAACTAACTCTATTTCAATCATTTATAGAATAACAGACTATACCAGTCCATGTTTACACACCACTGTTGTACTGAATCATGTTTCTGTGACTGACATAAAGTTTTTTTTTTTTTGCATTTAGCACTTGTGTCCTCTAGGATATTATTGCTGTGTATCTAATAGTGGAGTGAATGGAAATTGGCAGAACTTTTATTGTCCGCAAATGATGGACATATCTTTTTTTTTTCTGATGAAAGAACTGAAGTAGTGCAAATCCAACTCTCAAAGTAACAGCAAAAAGAAAAGAAAAAGAACTGAAGCAAAAAACGCCTACGCAAGGCTATGTAGAGTCTGATACGTGTCCAGTTGGGTCATTCGAATCGCACGTTGTACATCCCTGCACCCATCACAAGAAACAGTTTCACGACCAGAACCAGAAGCGGTATCCACACCCCCTAGATATGAACAACAATTGACAATACATAACATAGTAGATCATGCCAACGTTACCTCAGCTGTCCACGGCTTCCTGGCCAATACCTCGATATAACACTGAGCATTGCCAGGTTGAGACTGAATAGTCTAGCTTCATGTTGCCGTCTGACCATGAAAGATCGTCCCACAACTTCGGATCATGTCGTCCTGGATCTTAGTAGTCTTGCTTCATGTTGTCGTCAGATGATCAAAGCTTGTCGGTAAAGGTTCAGGTCAAGACCATCAACCTTCCTGCCCAACTGTGTTTATAGAATTGCCGGCCAGATGTAAAAAAATAAGATTAATGTAGAATTATTCCAGTGGTACCCGAGAAACTGATTGACAAAAGCTGATGAGGGGAGAAGGAATTACTTTGTTTCTTGGATGGATGCAACCGCACAATCGAGATCATATGGCCGAAAAGGCACAAGAGTTGTAAGTAGAGAAGTTCAGCACAGTTGAAACTTGTAATGTTCAGAAGTCATGAAAAATTCCACAGACAACTACGCATCCATGGACCCAAAATAAAAGATGGAAACTATTGCTTATGCAGCACATCCAGATAATGTGAAGAACCATTCCCTACTAAAATAAAATGAGATAACCCTCAGGCCCCTTATAGCTTGTTGCAATTTGTGCTTTCTTGCTTCCGCTGATACTTCGAGACTTTCTCCGAGGCTTGTTTTAAACAATTCTAGGGAACTTTGGATGAATTTGACATAGCTCATTTATGAGACCAAATATGTCAATCTCAGAATCTGAACCGAAACTCAGAAAATAAGCCCTTTCAGGGGGGGAAAAATAAAGCGATCAGGAGCCCTTTCCATTGTCTTCAAAACTCTAAGCTATATATTCCTCGCACGTCTATGTTGTTCTGCAGACTAAAATACATGAAGAATTTTCATGTTACTTTCAATCTTCCTGGACAAAAAAAAACTCATATTATGAAAAGGCAAAGACCAAATATGTTATTACAAAAAAAGATCTATATCTACAATACCTATCTAGATGATTTGGTCACAGCTGCAATTTCTAAATAGAAAACACTACCTGCAGATTAGTCTAACATGTCTAAATAAAAGAAATCTTGTAGGCATTAGAACACGAAATAGTTAGTTGAAATATTATCTGCAAGTTTGTGCACCGTACCATGATATCATTGGGTTCCAGAGCTCCTACTACAGCGATGACTGTACCCATTGGCCCTTTTTTGAATTTGCTGGCACTTCTGCCACTCTCTATGGTGGGTTATGTTTTTTATAATGTGCGTGTTTTACCAATCCTAGGAAAACTCTGAATATAAGCCGTCATCCTTAGTACAGATAGACTAATTGGGTGCTAAGATCCAAAGTCGAGAGGAAAAAAACCCAGATCCTGTATCATGTACTACATCACATCGATTAGTAAACTTAGTGGTCAAATTCTTACGTTTCTCTAATAGCAACAACTTTAAGAAAAAGGAACTGTTATATACCATCTGGTCACATAATTTTCTTTCAAAAAAATCTGGTTAAATAAATCAAAATCCAGGAGTATGCACCAGAAACTACAAACTCCCATCACAGACATAAAAAAATGTGGTTAAATAAATCATAAATCTAGAGTATGCACCAGAAACTACAAACTCCCAGACATCGCAAATTAAAAACCGTATATTAGCTGAACTGAAGAAGCTTGGTGTATGAGCAAAAGAAAAAAAGTTAACCTAACCTTAGAGCCTTACAGACAATGCGTTGATGCATTTAGCTGTTGCACCTTCTTTCATGCATCTAGATGCTGACACGAAAGAGTTCATGTTTTCACAAAAAAGAGTTCAGATTTGCTAAAATTTGAATAATATACTCCTTATGTCTCATACACTCATGTCGAATGTGAGAAATAATTAACAACTAATCTGGAAGGTGGATTATCTTGGTGTAACACCTTTAGATAGCTTTGAATCACGGAAATTTTCTTTTGCTAGATTATTGTATGCATGACCACATCAGGAGTTCAAGAATCAATACAATACCACTACAGTGTCATGGCAGAGCTACCATGACTAACCAACGGAATCTTGGTGTGAGTACTCAGCTCAGTCTACAAATTTTTTTGGGCGCAATTGCAAAGGTAAGGTGGAAAAAATATGCAATAGTTACCAAGACGAAATTTTATCCTAGATATGAATTTCCAAGAAAATATTGTATTCTTAATGCCAACTACCAGGCTTCTAATTCTCTGTTTAGCTTCGATTGACCATTGAACTCTCGAAACAAAGCTTTATAATTTATTTCTTAGAAAGCTATGATAACACACTGTTCAAGTAGAACTCACTTATCATGATATTGATTATTTATCTGTATAGTAACCTATCTCAGCCATACTAAGTTAATGTAACGACTATGTATACTATAAAAAAAGTTCAGTATCTCCTGGACTCTTTCTTAACGAAAGTGCACTACACATGACAATTTTGAATCTATTTGTCTCAAATAGGATAATATACAATGGCTCATCCGAACAACATATGAAATCTTAGAGATACCTTCAACTCAAGTAAGAACTAATCATTTTTTCTAGAGAATAATTATAAATTTATCACTAAAACTACAGTCTAGATCAATAGGTAAATCAAATAACCGCATAAACCATTGATCAGAGGGCCAATATCTACATATAAGATACGTGAGCAACTTACATGTACACATTTTAGGCTGATGACCATCTGACAAAAACCTACACCCCTATTATTTATACTACGCCATTTACACTCGTTGATCTTACCTACCCAGGAAACCTGAAAGATGACATACTGCATTCTTCGTCGACTTAAAAAAGGACAGCTATATGTCAAATTCATCATGCGTGCCCCAAAAAGAAAGTAAAGTTGCACATATGCAGCCACCCCTCATCTACTGGCACATGAAAGGAGATCGCAATCGACATGCTTAAGTAATCATTGGCGGAGAAGTCACTCAACCTTGCAGGCATTTCAGTGAACACCATGTGCGCATATGAAATCACCATATCGTTCTTAGCCCAGTGTCATCAGTGTTTAGAGGTGTTGGAGGACCATTTTTCTATATGAAACTTTGGTGCTTCAATTGATTAGGACGTCCTCCGCCAATGAAATCACCATATCGTTCTTAGCCCAGTGTCATTTTTAAGTAATCATTGGCGGAGAGGACCAAAAAATGTCCACTTTGGTGCTTCAATTGATTAGGACGTCCTAATCAATTGAAGCACCAAAGTGGACATTTTTTAATTCAATCAACAGTCGTTTACAGATAATAAATGTAACGGCCACTACAAAATAAAACGATGGATCCTACAAAACAAATGCATAGTCTAGTTAAGGCCAATCATCACACAGATGCAAATGTGATAAAATCAAAGAGATGAGAAAGGGGAGCAAGACAGGGCAGGAAACCAACCGAGGATTGGGAGGGCGTGTGGGACAGACAGCCTGTTGCAGCAACCTATGAACCAACGGCGGTGCGGGGCAGCGCACGGGAGCTCTGGCCGGACGATCGGAAACGACGAACCAAGGCACCAATTCTATCCACCATGCAGAGCACCGTCGGTCGTTGAGCCTGAACGACTACACAAGTACACAACGCACCGGCCATCAGGGACGGAGAGCCGGAGCACCTCATCGACAGCCGCGAAATCGGAGGTGAAACGACCTACACCACAGCTGCTGGCCACGGAGGAGTCAGGCAGATCTCACGGCCGGGGAGAACTCAGGCGGGGATAATTTCGCAAAATCTGAGCGGGGAGAAATCGGGCGCGACCGAGGCCATGGCCGACAGCCGCGAAGGAGGCCGTGGCAGCGGGTCGGCACCTCCCACTGCTTCTCCCACTGTATCCCCATGGCATGGCCCGATGAATAGCCGCCCAGGGAGCAGCACGTGAGGACCGCCGCCACGGGGATCCCCTTCGTCCATGAGCCTCTTCCCCGCTCCGGCTGCTGGATTTCTCCGCTACCACCATCATCTGCGCTCCGCCATACCGACAACATCGTAGTTGTCGGTTGCGGCGGTGCAGCCCCCCAAGGCAAGGCAGTGTCCCCGACTCGAAGCAGCGGCCACCACTGTTCACCGGCGTGCGCCCACCCGCCGAACCAGACAGCCGGTTCGAGGGCCACCATCTAGGAGGATTGCCACGGCCGCGACGGGGGACGGCGGGAGCGGCTCCGTGAGGACTACGGCGTTGGAGAACCTACACAAGGCCGACGGCCACGGAAGAGATCGGTAGACGAAGATAGAGCGACGGGACTCCATCGGAGATTTCTAGATAGAGCAAATGACGACACGCGGAAGAAATTGAGGAGAGAAAGAGACAAGGTGAATGGTCAAAGCGGTTCTGATCAGGTGGCCCACTATAAACAACAAAAGCCACACAATAATTGGACCAATATAATGCGGCAACAAAGGAGAAGAGAAGAGAACACGTAAAACTGTACACGTGTTTGCACCAAACAAACTGGCAGATTCCCTAAAATTCTCATACGGCACCCAAGCTGCACACAGAAAAAGAACAGCAGGAACTAACCACCAAAGAACCTACGTGTCAGCACATTAGTAATCTGGAAAAAAATTCAAAATTCTGTGAAAAGCTGAGGCTGTTCACGGATAAGTATAGTATTATAATTATATTATGAGTAAGGAATTTAATTAGTGGGTGTAGTTGTATAGATAATGGAGCATTGGGGCCTGATTGTCTGAAACTGATTGTCTGACTACTTGATCTGTAGATTTGAGAAACTATTTCTGCAGATCTTATGGTTTTTCTTATTGACTTGACATCTTATGGATTTTCAGTAAACATGCAACATAAGGTGTGCTCATGGAAAATTCGTGATACTTCGATGTACGGTGGTATCTTTCTTTTTCCCTAACTGCTCATGTACTACTATGTAATCTGTCTACCATTGAAACAATGAAAAAAAGAAATCATGTAGTACTAAGTTTCTACTACATAAAGCTTTCTTGATGTAGTCTAGATAGTTACCCGTACTGATATGAATATGGCATAAATCCTACAACAAATTTAGGTCAGGGTTAGGGGGTTTGGCCTCTCATTATCTACTCCCTCCGTCCATAAAAGAAGGCCACCGATCGATGTATCTAAAATTGAATCTACCTATAGATTAAATCGATTATAGAAACGTTCAAATTTAGACAAATATACGTCATTTTTTAAGATGGAAAGAGTAACTTTTTAAAATATCTAATAAAAAATGAACCGTAGCAACGCACGAGCACTTTTACTAGTTTACATAAAAAAAGCGAAACGCGCTGCGTTGCGGATATTGCGTCGCATGTGTGCGTAAAGCAGCGTTGCACGTCTATGTTTTGCGTGAGATGAGAGAGGAGGCGCCGGCCTGATGTGCTTTTGGCTGCCTCTTCGGGTCATTATATAGGGTGATGGCTGGAGGAGATTTGTTTACGGGCCGATGTGGGACTAAAACAAAAGGAAAAACGGGGCAGGGGTGCGGCGGCTGCTAGCGTGCGGCGCGCGCTGGGCCAGGTGGAGCGCGGGCGGGTTGGGCCGCGGGGCAGCTGGGGCTGGGGCGGCCTGGGCGCGGGGCAGCTGGGCCAGTCGGCCGGGTGGGCCGCGCGAGCTGGGCCGGTCGGCCTGGCCGCGCCCTCCATTTTTTTTTCTTTTTTTTACTGAAATAGAAATACATTTTGGGGCTTCAAATAAAATCAGAAAAATGCAAATAAGATACCGTTGGATTCGTTATGAAAAATACTTCAATATGAGACTAAATTTGGAACAAAAATATAAAATTTATAAAACCAAAATTTGACATACTTGTCTATGTGGCTATAGTGCCCTTTTAGGGTTTAATGTTTTCTCAAATAAAATAGTTTTATAAGTTTCAAAACCTCCGAACAAAATAGAGCATTGTTGGAAAATATTTTCAAAACTAAGTTTTATGAAAACTCTACATTTTGCAAAAACCTTTTTAATATCCCTTTGTGAAAACAAAATAATCATTATATACATTTGGCATATATGTTTGATTTGAAAATACTTTAAAACCAAAAGTCTTTGAAAACACTATTTTGGAATTAACTTGTAATTAAATTTAAAAGTTTTAATTCTTTGTGAATTTTCAATCAAGTTCAAACAATCAAGCATTATATTTATTTTTATTTTACATTTCAAAATTTAGAAAATTTCGGGATGTGACATACTCCCTCTTCGAGTTACAAGTATCAACTTGGCCAGAGCCTCTACTAGCAACGGAGAGCATGCAAGAACATAAACAACACATATATGATAGATCAATTAATCAACTTGACATAGTATTCAATATCCATCGGATCCCACCAAACACAACATGTAGCATTACAAATAGATGATCTTGATCATGATAGGCATCTCACAAGATCTAAACATGATAGCACAAGAGGAGAATACAACCATCTAGCTACTGCTATGTGTGGTGACCCAGCGTACCACTGCATGGTGTAGTACACAAGTCGTTGACATAACACAAGTGAAACACCGTTTCACTCATATTACATCCCTCAGAGTGGTACAACAGAAACATATGCGAGTCCAAGGTATGTCTATAGAAGGATACACAAGCTCGTTTACGTAAGATCAGCACAGACCTCCTACTTTACAAGTGAGGTAAAACTTCAAATAAAGCTCCGGAAGAACGACTCGTAGTCTAACTTATTGCTAACTTAAGCTTCGCAGCTACTAGGCTTGCTATAGAAATCTAGCTACTTAGGTGCTAGGATTAGGGAAAGGTTCCCTTCTATACTAGTCTAAGTTTCCACTCTAGTTGCTGCAGCAGTTGACTTCATTGACTTCTTTGCTTGGATTCTTCATCTTGTTGCAGTTGACTCCTTTGTCTTTGAGTTCCACGTTAGATTCTCCTTCGGTGCCTCCATAGCTAAGCAGGGGATTTAAGAGTGGGATGAGTACGAGCGTACTCAGCAAGTTCATATTAGGGAAATAGGTGTATCATGCACTAGCTACTGCCTACGCACCGTAAAGTCATAGGCGAATGCAAGTTTTCTTAAACATTTCTTCAAAAGGTTTATTTTATTCCGAAAACTATGCCCGTCGGTCTTCACAGAGTTGACTAGAACTTCATGGAGTTCCTTTCCTCGCTGCGTTCATAGCTCTCCTTCCGAACAGGGAGTGACAACTACAATTCAGTATCCTCCGCAGAGGTGCGTTACTTTTCCCATAAGAGAACTTATCCTTGATACCTTTCCAAGATGCATGCTCGTCCACACTTCCTTGGTGTGGGGCCAGGTGTAAGATCCAAGCCAATCACTGCCTTCTCCGCGACCCTGCAAACCCACCCTTTTGTCCATCCGTACACCCCTGTAGACATCTCCCGATCATACGGCTTTACCCCGTGTACGATGGACAATCCTTCATAGACGGTAGCGCCTCTCATCCAAACGTCCGGATGGGGATTTTAAAGGATTTCCCAACCTACGGCAGGTGTTATCTCCAACACCCCGCCGAGCTCTATCAAGTCCGTTGGCGTGCGGTGAGGGAAAAGATACAGCTGACTTCCCCGCAGCCATTATAGATCTTATGGTTAACGCGATATGTACGGCGCTAGAATCACCTGGACGACATTGGTACTTAGTCCTAGATGAATAGTACCCTTGCAATGGAACCTCCACCAATCAACACATACCATGGTTCCATTGCCCACCACATAGTCATATTCATAATTGTAAAATAATACTTTGCTTTTCCATGCATGAGTGATAAGTATAGTACTTTGCATATAATTTGATAAAAATAATCAAATGACATGAGCAAGCGATGAACTTGCCTTTCTTGACCGCAAGATTATGCGAGCAAAAGCTTCGATACGTGAGAACTCCAAATTCTGAAATACCATCATTGTCCGTAAGGACAATGTTTAAAGAACTAGCAAAGATGCTATAGTGCATAGTATGAGATGCAATCGTCCCGAGCGTAACCTAACCTCGATGATTTAGGATGGATGAGTTGTAAAGATTTCTTTAGTGTGTGTTGTACTTTTAGGATGGTTCTCAAACAAGGTTCTTATTAGGGTTGGTGATATTAATAGCATAAACAAGTGATATAATGCATCATAACAATCATACATATAAAGAATAGTGGTGGAACAATATGTAAAGAACAGTTGTCAATTTTTAAGTTCTATGATACATGGTTGATGATTACTTATATTATACTTCAAAAGAATAACTTTTGAAGAACATGTTGATTAAGAAATATTTAGTATTTCAAAGAAGGATTAGGGCTTCTAAAGTTTGATTGACATTTGTACTTCAAAAGAATAACTTTTGAAGAACAGAGTTAATTAAGGATATGAACTACTATACATAGGAGCTATGTAACTCTAGGGTTTACTATTGGGTTCATTTAATTTCACTAATAGGAACTAGTTGGTTCTTAACTTGAAATGGGTTTCTATATAGCAAGTATTGGTAGATTTGTTACTAAGGTGGATCCTAGGTATTATATCAAAGAATGATGGTCAAGGTGATGCTATGAGTTAAACATTAGGGTTTACTATGACTTCACATCTCCTTAACTAAGTAATCTCTAATGGTTGCCAAGCTAAGGGGTTTATTACTTTCTAAGTAGGGTTTAGTGGGATAGTAACGAGGTGTTGTGAATTATTACACAAGGTTGATGCTAGGGTCCATAATTATGGTTCTACTAGGTTTTGATGGTTGAGATTAATCCTAATGGTATGGTATATAGGAGTGGTGATCAATGGTACTAATCCAATTAGCAAGTTAGGGTTTATACCTAGGTGTTACTAGTTAATCATATAGGTTTTAATTAAGAATAGGAACATGAAATGATAATCTCATGTGACTTGGTTTATGCCAGTGGATCATAACTTGTATTTGTTGGTCCCATAATAAGGTTCTCTATGTAAGGGGAAATTCACATGATCACATGTGATAAGCAACTAGGGTTTTAGAGTTAAAACATTTTGAAATGATCACCTAAAATAATGGGATCCAAATTCTAACTTATAATAAAACTAGAGTTTCTAAATTATGATCCAGCTTCTTAAAGTAATACTTGGTACTAGAACTAATGTGATTAAGTACTTGAAATAGAGTTATTAATAATTTTAACATGCTATTAATTTTTAGAGGGTTTAAGAATTAAAATAATCACTAGTTAGGGTTTAATTAGAAATCAGTGGTTTCCTAATTATTGTTAGGTTTTAAAGTATTTAACTTGTTAACTTAAGAATTTTTAAGTAAATAATTGTTGAGCTACCAAAATGATATTGGCTTTTACTATTTTCTTACTTTTCAATTATTTAAAGGAAATAGAAAGTAGTAATTTGCAAATTAGGGTTTATGAATTATCACTAATATCTTAAGTTAATGAAAATATGACAAAGAAAATTAATATCAACATTTTATTTATTTAGTGATTAGCTAATATATAATTTTGAAACTTTACTAATTATTTGAATTCAAATTGGATTTAAAACTAATGAAAAGGCATAATTAATAGAGTTAAAAATAAGTGAATTTTTATTTTGATACACATTTTTATTTTATATTTTATTTGAATAGAGTTTATTTTTGTGAGCATTTTGATATATTATTTGTATTTTTCTGAGTTATATTGAATTTTATTTATTTCGGTAAAGTTTCGATTATTTGTCGGAATTTAAATTTATCAAAAGACTACACTTACTCGATCTACCCCTACCCAACCGTCACTGACTAGTGGGCCATGGCCACTCCACCGCCACGCTGGCGTGGACCGAGTCAAAATACTAGGAGACTCACCGGCCACGTCACCTCACCGGGACGAACGCCGGCGATGCTCCGGTGAGCGATGGCAAGGGCACCAGAGACCCCCAGAGGCTATAATTTTTAGTGTGTTTGATTCCTATCCTCCCCCTGAGACAAACGGTATCAACGGCATCACCGAATGGTCACCGGAGTTGCTCCGGTGAGCTCATCTGCGGCGGCTTCGGCCGGCCAAAACTTGGAATGGGGCTACAGCTAACAAAATGAGGCGAATAAGAGGGATATCGATGCACAATTGTACCCTGGTTGCGTTGGTTTGGTCGATGGAGAGGATTGAGGTCGGAGATGACGCCGATGTTGATTCTTCCGTGATTTGCCGGCGAAAGGGAACGGTGAATCATTGGCGTCTGGAGCCTTCCCCTCTCGATTCCTTTCAGCTGGACGACCACCGTGATCGGGCGCATCTCCTCGACCCAACTCTGAACTCCGGGGTGGCTTCTATGGTCGGATTCGTGATGAACTCCGGCGACGGGGAATGAAAGATAGTGAGGAATAGAGGGCCACTGAGAGGATTGGATAAGCGTAGAGGAACAAGGAGATCACGGTGATGCTATGGAGGTATTTATAGAGCTAGAGGAGGTCAAATTAGGAAGTTCATCGCCGGCGACGGCCGAGATGTGGCGGTGACATTGGTACTGCAAACGAGCACGAATCGAGATGCTTTTAGATAGGTTCGGACGCGAGAAGAGTGGGGCGCGGTTCTGAGATGTCTGACAACGTCCATGGCGTCCCTATCCATCACGGTGAGGTGGCCGGGGTGCCCCTGTGCGCTGTCGTCGTTGAGGAAGACGACGATGCTACTTTTCTTCCTCGACGAATCGGTAAGGTGGGTTGGGTCGTTTTCTTTGGTGGGCTGGGCTGGTGCTGGGCTTGTTCGACGTGGTGGTGATGGGTCGCACGGCCAGGTAAGCCAGGTGAGCTTTCCCTCTCTTTTCTCTTTTAAATTTCTGTTTTGTTTTCTATTTTTCTTGTTTGAATTCAAATTTGAATTCTGTTTTGTTTTACAGGTTCTAATATATTTGAATATCAATATAAATTGATAACCATACTTACTGAATGGTTTTATTATTTTAAACAACTAGTTTGGTTTGGATTTAATTGAGATCTTGTGAGACTTGAATAAAATAAAATTGATTTAGGTATTTATTTTAATTTCCTTTTAACTTAGGAACCAGATCTATTTAATTGATTTGAAACTTATAACCAAGTGCATGGTAAACATATTATTAGGTTTTGTTATTACTTAACACTATTGATTGTTCCTATATATTCTAATTATGGCTAAAGTTTTAAAATAGATGATATTGAGAATGGGATTGGTTCATGATTTTATGTGGAGAATTATTTCTAAGGGTTTTAGAAATAGTTGGAGAAACTCTATCTTTAATAATCATGCTTAGCAAATTCTAGCTTGGATTACTTAGGGTAGATCCTATAATTATCATGGTCAATTAACTCTCTAAAATGATGGTCCAAGCTATAACATATTATTTTATTTGGTCCACTAACCAAAGTACTTGGAAGGCAAAATAGAATTAGATATTGGTTTCAATCTAATCACTTAAATATCATTTACGCTTAATTATAACTTGCTTGGTTTATACTTGTGATCCATGATGCACAAGTTAGGGCTTAATATTTTATGTGGAGTGAATCCTATGTGAAAGGTTCAGGGTTTTGCATAAGCTTCACTAAATTGAAGTATAAATAGGCATGAGGTATGGCAGGGTTCTATTTATGATCCAAAGTGGTACTTGGATTGAAATTCAAATGAGGTCTAGGGTTTTAGTAGTTTCACTAATAGAACATGGCTCTCACCTCCAAGATTAAATGCTGGTTTGAACAAGTAAGATTTAATACTACTCTAATATTCTCTAAGATAGTCATGGATATGGTTAGCATCTATAATCTCTCTCACTTCTCAATGTCTTTTAATAACCTAAGGTCCTACTCAAGAGATGATGATATGATCCTCTAAATTCATGGTTTGCCTAGGAATTTCTACCTTGATATCTTATGTAGCTTGTTCTTCTGGAATTCTGATAAACCCGCATCTTGTGGTATGCCTCCACCTCCTAGCTTCTTCATCTTGATCCTAGCTAATGTATGGAGTGGCTCTATGGGTTGGTTTCCTTGTATCATACTACAAGATGATCAAATGGATGAAGAGTGTGGCTCCTTTTATAGGCTTGGGCAAGCTCTAGTGTCATGACACATAGGTGGGTGACTCTTGTTTTGGTTTGATGAGTAAGGTGCTTGGTTGTCATGCCCTCATCCATAGCAATCCTTTGAGCATGAGGTGGCAAGTCTTGGGATGCAAGTCATGTAGATATTTTCATCCTATGTGGCATGATCATTATCCTCTCATATGAATTATATTTGGATAGCCAAGTGGCATTTGTTACTAAATATCTTGTGGATGGTTTTATTATTGTGGATGAGTCACTATATCATATTTGATTGAATCTATATTATAATATTGGTCAAAAAGTCAAGGTTGAAGGTTATTCCTCAATTTTGAATAGTTGGTGTTTGATTGCACCAAGGCATGATCATATGAGTTTCAAAATACTCATGAGTAGTTTTATTCAAATAGTTTGAACTATAACTTGTAATGTAAATGGATCCAGTTTTATGATATTCCATATGTTTAATAAGTTATGATTTAAATAAGAATGTGTGGCCTTTATGCACTTTAGACCCTGTGATTTACCTTATTTATTAATAAGTTTAGAATTGAATTATATTACACACAAAAGTAGTTGAAGATACACCATGAGAATCATGGTAAAAACATTTATTTAGTAAAAGATATAGAAAAGATAAGTAAAGAATAGTTTCTTAATTATTCATGTTCTTTGATTTATGGTTGAACAATTATCCATGTGTTGTTGTAAGGAATGTCATGTTGAGATCTTTTATGAGATCTTGTAGTTGACCCTTACTTAAGGTATTGTTTGTTGTCAAAACTAATTCCATTTGATCTAGCTCCTAGATCAAATCCTCTCTACCAAAACAAGGTTTTAACAAATATCACGGTGAAGTTTATAGCGCTTGACTTGATGATCTACTTCAATTCCAGCAAGTCAAGTGAAACTTCAGTTATTGTGGTAAGTTTTATTTGAAAGCGCGAAAATTCCCCGGATTTTCTATGCATGAATGCAATGCACACTTTGGTGTTTTCTCATTTTATAGCCTCTAAACCTGGGATATTACAGCCTCTCCCCCTTAAACTTAACTTCGTCCCGAAGTTCGAACGCTCTCATGTTTTGGAATGTTGAACTGACTTGAAAAGATCACAATCTCTTCCAAACTCCATGGTGATCTCAGTGGATACAATTGAATATATCCCTTGTTCAAATCCTTCTTGTAGTCTTCTGATTTCTGGCACAGATACTCTCTTAAATTCTAAGATTTCTTCCAACATTCTAAGCTTCTAGTCTTACTCTTCAAAGATCCTTGGATTAGGACATCTGATTGGGCTAATGGACTTTACTAAGGGTTGTGGTGATAGCTTTCTATCTGGGTACCGAAAACTTAGTTCTACTAGCTGCGGTGATCCAAATCTTAATTCTAAAAGATTTGTTTAAGGTAGGGTATTGTTTTCCCTTACTACCACAACAATAGTAATGATACTTAGCAAGGTATTTACAATAGGCATGGTCCTGGTGGTTTAATCCTACGAATGGATTAGACTGATTTAGTCCATCCAATCAGGGCTTCTAGTTTATACTAGTTATCTTCCTTTTGGTTTCTTTAGGTTCCATGAAAGGAATCTTTCTAATAGGCTTATGTTTTGGTATGGTCAAACCCTTCGGTCTTTTGTTTTCTTAGACTTTGATTGTCCTCCGACATCTTCTTCATCCAACTTAATTAACTTAGACTTACTTGAGCTCTTCTACTTCTGAGTAATTATCAATTGCCCACTCAAGTTAAGGTATAACCCTTACTTCCTCGAGATATGAACCTTGGCTTCTGGTCTGACAACCTCCTGATAGTACTATTATATGGATACTTCCACCAATCTTATGAAAATAGAATCGGACTTCCTCTCAGTTCAGACCTTCTTCTTCGTCTTTCATACTCCAAATCATATCTTAATACTTCTCCTTCAATCTTCCTCTCCCCCTTGGAGTTTACTAATGATCTTCAAACTTTTTTTTAATCATTAAACTCCAAGGTAGAAGAGTGGTTTAAGTTTGGTTTATATTTTGTACCGTTCTAAAGTCCCACGAAGAATTCTTTGCGGTGTATCCACACAGTTGTGGGTATCCGATGTGAATCCTCCAACTAAATATTTACTAGCTACGGGATACCAGCTCTGGAATCCCTCTTTCCTTTAGAGTGAAAGAACGATTAAGCTCGTGGACTATTTGTTACCAGCTGCAGACTATCTAACACAAGATGTGGCTTATTGGATACCAGCTGTGGCTATGTTATGTTTTTAGGCAATATCTACCTACCAGCTGTGGCTTCTTACATAGTTTTAGTTAAGATATACCCCACTTCACATACTTTATCTTCATGATTATCCTATATCAGCTGCGGTCTTATTATGCCAGCTGCGACTTCACTTGTCTATTTTCCTTCTTCTAGGGTTTGTTTTGCAAGAAAATCACTTGTTGACACCATAAAAATAGTATCGTAAATGACTTCACTTGCATTCCCTTCTTCCAGAATGAGTCTGGCTTCACTTATACTACTCCATATTCACTATGTTTCTCACTTTCATGGTACTTCCATGTTGAAGTACTCCTCAATTGAGGATAAAAATGAGTTTTGATTGGTCCTTCCTTCAAATTATTGTGGTGGCTTCCCACAACTTACTTCCTTCTTCCGGTGAACCTTCACCTTGTCCTCAAAATCTTCAGAATTCATCACTTCCTCACACGAATACCTTTACCCTCTAGACCTATGACATCAAGTAAGATCTTGATATTGCAACATGCATTTGCATATCAAAGTCAAACTTCATGTATGGATCTAGTCAAACAATGAAAATCCAATGAAAATCCAAGAAAATCCAGCTTTGTGTTTATAATACACATCTTTATATGCCCGAATATAATAGTTGGGTAAGACATCCCTAAACATCAGGCTCAGATGTGTAGTATATACACCACATAAGATAGGTTTAGGTTGTGACACTTAGCACAAATACGTGAATTTCTACTATTTGTCTCAACATTTATCTTAATTGCACATTTGCAATGAGACAAACTTGAAACAAAATGGCTTGGGATAGTTGAAGTTAACCTAGTTTTCTTTGGAAGTACTAACAAAATAGGATACCATATATATGTGCTATTGAGGACTACTTCCTATAATACAATTAGTTCTAACATGTCTACTCTAAACACATGATTGTTTAGAATATACCACCTATAACTCTAGGATTTCTCTATGTGATATGCTCTAAATAAGCCTTCTTTAAATTAAGGACTATGGTTCTAACATACTTAGTACCGTTATTAGGATTTTAAGGCCTAAGCTTTCGAACTATTCCTTAAATCCTACTCCTTATCATACTTCTGTTATCGTACTTATGATGTTCTACTCTATCACATCATGACTCTCAATTGAATCATATATGGTTACCAACTTTACCATGAAAAGTAGACTTATATGATTCCTATCACTCTTCCTTACCTCCTATGATTGACTCATCATAGGTATATACTACCTCATATTACTTATCTACATTACTTAACATCAGTCATTTGATATTTTAAATGAATCTTACTTAACCATAACTTGCATTGGTATACTTCTTCCAATAGGATATCTTCCTTATAGTTGTATCCTCTCTTTGGACTACCATGTGTTGTATACCAACTGTGGTCTTCTACCACCCTTTATCTTAAGCTTCAAGGGTGTTCAAATTATTTGGAATGAAGCAAGATAACTAATTAATTTCATTTAAGAAATATAGATAAGAAAGATTGACTCAAGTGTGTCAGGATTATTCTCAAGTGAATACCCATCTCAAGTCATAAGAATAGTTGGTTTAGCATGGTTGACTTAACTAATTGACTTCCTATAGACACTACCAAACCTATAGGTCTCCTTTAAAGGGTTTTAATCCTAGGGTCAAAGCATTTGCTCTGATACCAATCGTGGTGACCCAACGTACCACTCGCATGGTGTAGTACACAAGTCGTTGACATAACACAAGTGAAACACTGTTCCACTCATATTACATCCCTCGAGTGGTACAACGTAAACATATGCGAGTCCAAGGTATGTCTATAGAAGGATACACAAGTCTGTTTACGTAAGATCAGCACAGCCTCCTACTTTACAGTGAGGTAAAACTTCAAATAAAGCTCCAGAAGAACGACTCGTAGTCTAACTTATTGCTAACTTAAGCTTCAGAGCTACTAGGCTTGCTATAGAAATCTAGCTACTTAGGTGCTAGGATTAGGGAAAGGTTCCCTTCTATACTAGTCTAAGTTTCCACTCTAGTTGCTGCAGCAGTTGACTTCATTGACTTCTTTGCTTGGATTCTTCATCTTGTTGCAGTTGACTCCTTTGTCTTTGAGTTCCACGGTAGATTCTCCTTCGGTGCCTCCATAGCTAAGCAGGGGATTTAAGAGTGGGATGAGTACGAGCGTACTCAGCAAGTTCATATTAGGGAAATAGGTGTATCATGCACTAGCTACAGCCACAGACCAGAAAGTCATAGGCGAATGCAAGTTTTCTTAAACATTTCTTCAAAAGGTTTATTTTATTCTGAAAACTATGCCCGTCAGTCTTCACGAGTTGACTAGAACTTCATGGAGTTCCTTTCTGCCGCGTTCGCAGTTCCCTTCCCGGAACAGGGAGTGACAGATCACAATTCGGTATCCTCTGCAGAGGTGCGTTACTTTTCCCATAAGAGAACTTATCCTTGATACCTTTCCGAGATGCATGCTCGTCCACACTTCCTTGGTGTGGGGCCGGGTGTAAGATCCAAGCCAATCACCGCCTTCTCCGCGACCCCGCAAACCCACCCTTTTGTCCATCCGTACACCCCCGGTAGACATCTCCCGATCATACGGCTTTACCCCCGGTGTACGATGGACAATCCTTCATAGACGGTAGAGCCTCTCATCCAAACGTCCGGATGGGGATTTTAAAGGATTTCCCAACCTACGGCAGTGTTATCTCCAACACCCCGCCAGGCTCTATCAAGTCCGTTGGCGTGCAGGAGGGAAAAGATACAGCTGACTTCCCGCGAGCCATTATAGATCTTATGGTTAACGCGATATGTACGGCGCTAGAATCATCTGGACGGCATTGGTACTTAGTCCTAGATGAATAGTACCCTTGCAATGGAACCTCCACCAATCAACACATACCATGGTTCCATTGCCCACCACATAGTCATATTCATAATTGTAAAATAATACTTTGCTTTTCCATGCATGAGTGATAAGTATAGTACTTTGCATATAATTTGATAAAAATAATCAAATGACATGAGCAAGCGATGAACTTGCCTTTCTTGACTGCAAGATTATGCGAGGCAAAAGCTTCGATACGTGAGAACTCCAAATTCTGAAATACCATCATTGTCCGGTAAGGACAATGTTTAAAGAACTAGCAAAGATGCTATAGTGCATAGTATGAGATGCAATCGTCCCGAGCGTAACCTAACCTCGATGATTTAGGATGGATGAGTTGTAAAGATTTCTTTAGTGTGTGTTGTACTTTTAGGATGGTTCTCAAACAAGGTTCTTATTAGGGTTGGTGATATTAATAGCATAAACAAGTGATATAATGCATCATAACAATCATACATATAAAGAATAGTGGTGGAACAATATGTAAAGAACAGTTGTCAATTTTTAAGTTCTATGATACATGGTTGATGATTACTTATATTATACTTCAAAAGAATAACTTTTGAAGAACATGTTGATTAAGAAATATTTAGTATTTCAAAGAAGGATTAGGGCTTCTAAAGTTTGATTGACATTTGTACTTCAAAAGAATAACTTTTGAAGAACAGGTTAATTAAGGATATGAACTACTATACATAGGAGCTATGTAACTCTAGGGTTTACTATTGGGTTCATTTAATTTCACTAATAGGAACTAGTTGGTTCTTAACTTGAAATGGGTTTCTATATAGCAAGTATTGGTAGATTTGTTACTAAGGTGGATCCTAGGTATTATATCAAAGAATGATGGTCAAGGTGATGCTATGAGTTAAACATTAGGGTTTACTATGACTTCACATCTCCTTAACTAAGTAATCTCTAATGGTTGCCAAGCTAAGGGGTTTATTACTTTCTAAGTAGGGTTTAGTGGGATAGTAACAGGTGTTGTGAATTATTACACAAGGTTGATGCTAGGGTTCATAATTATGGTTCTACTAGGTTTTGATGGTTGAGATTAATCCTAATGGTATGGTATATAGGAGTGGTGATCAATGGTACTAATCCAATTAGCAAGTTAGGGTTTATACCTAGGTGTTACTAGTTAATCATATAGGTTTTAATTAAGAATAGGAACATGAAATGATAATCTCATGTGACTTGGTTTATGCCAGTGGATCATAACTTGTATTTGTTGGTCCCATAATAAGGCTCTCTATGTAAGGGGAAATTCACATGATCACATGTGATAAGCAACTAGGGTTTTAGAGTTAAAACATTTTGAAATGATCACCTAAAATAATGGGATCCAAATTCTAACTTATAATAAAACTAGAGTTTCTAAATTATGATCCAGTTCTTAAAGTAATACTTGGTACTAGAACTAATGTGATTAAGTACTTGAAATAGAGTTATTAATAATTTTAACATGCTATTAATTTTTAGAGGGTTTAAGAATTAAAATAATCACTAGTTAGGGTTTAATTAGAAATCAGGGTTTCCTAATTATTGTTAGGTTTTAAAGTATTTAACTTGTTAACTTAAGAATTTTTAAGTAAATAATTGTTGAGCTACCAAAATGATATTGGCTTTTACTATTTTCTTACTTTTCAATTATTTAAAGGAAATAGAAAGTAGTAATTTGCAAATTAGGGTTTATGAATTATCACTAATATCTTAAGTTAATGAAAATATGATAAAGAAAATTAATATCAACATTTTATTTATTTAGTGATTAGCTAATATATAATTTTGAAACTTTACTAATTATTTGAATTCAAATTGGATTTAAAACTAATGAAAAGGCATAATTAATAGAGTTAAAAATAAGTGAATTTTTATTTTGATACACATTTTTATTTTATATTTTATTTGAATAGAGTTTATTTTTGTGAGCATTTTGATATATTATTTGTATTTTTCTGAGTTATATTGAATTTTATTTATTTCGGTAAAGTTTCAGTTATTTGCTGGAATTTAAATTTATCAAAAGACTACACTTACTCGATCTACCCCTACCCAACCGTCACTGACTAGTGGGCCATGGCCACTCCACCTCCACGCTGGCGTGGACTGAGTCAAAATACTAGGAGACTCACCGGCCACGTCACCTCACCGGGACGAACGCCGGCGATGCTCCGGTGAGCGATGGCAAGGGCACCAGAGACCCCCAGAGGCTATAATTTTTAGTGTGTTTGATTCCTATCCTCCCCCTGAGACAAACGGTATCAACGGCATCACCGAATGGTCACCGGAGTTGCTCCGGTGAGCTCATCTGCGGCGGCTTCGGCCGGCCAAAACTTGGAATGGGGCTACAGCTAACAAAATGAGGCGAATAAGAGGGATATCGATGAGTAATTGTACCCTGGTTGCGTTGGTTTGGTCGATGGAGAGGATTGAGGTCGGAGATGACGCCGATGTTGATTCTTCCGTGATTTGCCGGCGAAAGGGAACGGTGAATCATTGGCGTCTGGAGCCTTCCCCTCTCGATTCCTTTCGACTGGACGACCACCGTGATCGGGCGCATCTCCTCGACCCAACTCTGAACTCCGGGGTGGCTTCTATGGTCGGATTCGTGATGAACTCCGGCGACGGGGAATGAAAGATAGTGAGGAATAGAGGGCCACTGAGAGGAATTGGATAAGCGTAGAGGAACAAGGAGATCACGGTGATGCTATGGAGGTATTTATAGAGCTAGAGGAGGTCAAATTAGGAAGTTCATCGCCGGCGACGGCCGAGATGTGGCGGTGACATTGGTACTGCAAACGAGCACGAATCGAGATGCTTTTAGATAGGTTCGGACGCGAGAAGAGTGGGGCGCGGTTCTGAGATGTCTGACAACGTCCAGGGCGTCCCTATCCATCACGGTGAGGTGGCCGGGGTGCCCCTGTGTGCTGTCGTCGTTGAGGAAGACGACGATGCTACTTTTCTTCCTCGACGAATCGGTAAGGTGGGTTGGGTCGTTTTCTTTGGTGGGCTGGGCTGGTGCTGGGCTTGTTCGACGTGGTGGTGATGGGCTGCACGGCCAGGTAAGCCAGGTGAGATTTCCCTCTCTTTTCTCTTTTAAATTTCTGTTTTGTTTTCTATTTTTCTTGTTTGAATTCAAATTTGAATTCTGTTTTGTTTTACAGGTTCTAATATATTTGAATATCAATATAAATTGATAACCATACTTACCGAATGGTTTTATTATTTTAAACAACTAGTTTGGTTTGGATTTAATTGAGATCTTGTGAGACTTGAATAAAATAAAATTGATTTAGGTATTTATTTTAATTTCCTTTTAACTTAGGAACCAGATCTATTTAATTGATTTGAAACTTATAACCAGTGCATGGTAAACATATTATTAGGTTTTGTTATTACTTAACACTATTGATTGTTCCTATATATTTTAATTATGGCTAAAGTTTTAAAATAGATGATATTGAGAATGGGATTGGTTCATGATTTTATGTGGAGAATTATTTCTAAGGGTTTTAGAAATAGTTGGAGAAACTCTATCTTTAATAATCATGCTTAGCAAATTCTAGCTTGGATTACTTAGGGTAGATCCTATAATTATCATGGTCAATTAACTCTCTAAAATGATGGTCCAAGCTATAACATATTATTTTATTTGGTCCACTAACCAAAGTACTTGGAAGGCAAAATAGAATTAGATATTGGTTTCATTATAATCACTTAAATATCATTTAAGCTTAATTATAACTTGCTTGGTTTATACTTGTGATCCATGATGCACAAGTTAGGGCTTAATATTTTATGTGGAGTGAATCCTATGTGAAAGGTTCAGGGTTTTGCATAAGCTTCACTAAATTGAAGTATAAATAGGCATGAGGTATGGCAGGGTTCTATTTATGTTCCAAAGTGGTACTTGGATTGAAATTCAAATGAGGTCTAGGGTTTTAGTAGTTTCACTAATAGAACATGGCTCTCACCTCCAAGATTAAATGTCTGGTTTGAACAAGTAAGATTTAATACTACTCTAATATTCTCTAAGATAGTCATGGATATGGTTAGCATCTATAATCTCTCTCACTTCTCAATGTCTTTTAATAACCTAAGGTCCTACTCAAGAGATGATGATATGATCCTCTAAATTCATGGTTTGCCTAGGAATTTCTACCTTGATATCTTATGTAGCTTGTTCTTCCGGAATTCGATAAACCTGCATCTTGTGGTATGCCTCCACCTCCTAGCTTCTTCATCTTGATCCTAGCTAATGTATGGAGTGGCTCTATGGGTTGGTTTCCTTGTATCATACTACAAGATGATCAAATGGATGAAGAGTGTGGCTCCTTTTATAGGCTTGGGCAAGCTCTAGTGTCATGACACATAGGTGGGTGACTCTTGTTTTGGTTTGATGAGTAAGGTGCTTGGTTGTCATGCCCTCATCCATAGCAATCCTTTGAGCATGAGGTGGCAAGTCTTGGGATGCAAGTCATGTAGATATTTTCATCCTATGTGGCATGATCATTATCCTCTCATATGAATTATATTTGGATAGCCAAGTGGTATTTGTTACTAAATATCTTGTGGATGGTTTTATTATTGTGGATGAGTCACTATATCATATTTGATTGAATCTATATTATAATACTGGTCAAAAAGTCAAGGTTGAAGGTTATTCCTCAATTTTGAATAGTTGGTGTTTGATTGCACCAAGGCATGATCATATGAGTTTCAAAATACTCATGAGTAGTTTTATTCAAATAGTTTGAACTATAACTTGTAATGTAAATGGATTCAGTTTTATGATATTCCATATGTTTAATAAGTTATGATTTAAATAAGAATGTGTGGCCTTTATGCACTTTAGACCCTGTGATTTACCTTATTTATTAATAAGTTTAGAATTGAATTATATTACACACAAAAGTAGTTGAAGATACACCATGAGAATCATGGTAAAAACATTTATTTAGTAAAAGATATAGAAAAGATAAGTAAAGAATAGTTTCTTAATTATTCATGTTCTTTGATTTATGGTTGAACAATTATCCATGTGTTGTTGTAAGGAATGTCATGTTGAGATCTTTTATGAGATCTTGTAGTTGACCCTTACTTAAGGTATTGTTTGTTGTCAAAACTAATTCCATTTGATCTAGCTCCTAGATCAAATCCTCTCTACCAAAACAAGGTTTTAACAAATATCACGGTGAAGTTTATAGCGCTTGACTTGATGATCTACTTCAATTCCAGCAAGTCAAGTGAAACTTCAGTTATTGTGGTAAGTTTTATTTGAAAGCGCGAAAATTCCCCGGATTTTCTATGCATGAATGCAATGCACACTTTGGTGTTTTCTCATTTTATAGCCTCTAAACCTGGGATATTACACTATGGACCCATAGTCCAAGGATGAACTACTCACGCATCATTCCGGAGGCGGGCATGGTGATGTAGAGCCCTCCGGTGATGATTCCCCTCTCCGGCAGGGTGCCGGAGGCGATCTCCTAAATCCCCCGAGATGGGATTGGCGGCGGCGGCGTCTCTGGAACTTTTTCCGTATCGTGGCTCTCGGTACTAGGGTTTTCGCGACGGAGGGATTAAGTAGGCGAAGGGGCAGCGCAGGGGGGCACCCGAGGGGCCCACCCCATAAGGCGGCGCGGCCAGGGGTGGGGCCGTGCCCCCCTATGGTGTGGCCGCCTCGTGGCACTTCTCCGTCTCCTCTTCGGTTCTCTGGAACCTTCCGTGGAAAATAAGACCGTGAGCTTTTGTTTCGTCCAATTCCGAGAATATTTCCTGTGTAGGATTTCTGAAACCAAAAACAGCAGAAAACATGAACTGGCGTTTCAGCATCTTGTTAATAGGTTAGTGCCGGAAAATGCATCAAAATATCATAAAGTGTGAACAAAACATGTATGTATTGTCATAAAACTAGCATGAAACATAAGAAATTATAGATACGTTGGAGACGTATCAAGCATCCCCAAGCTTAGTTCCTACTCGCCCTCTAGTAGGTAAACGATAAAAACAATAATTTCTGAAGTGACATGCTACCAACACAATCTTGATCAACATTATTGTAAAGCATATGAGATGAATGAACTGATTCGAAGCAATAGATTGCTAACAAAGAGATAATGACTAAACAACTGAATCATATAGCAACAACTTTTCATGAATAGTACTTTCAAGACAAGTATCAAAAAGACTTGCATAAGAGCTAACTCATAAAGCAATAGATTCAAAGTAAGAGGTTTCGAAGCAACACAAAGGATGATTAAGTTTCAGCAATAGCTTTCAACTTGTAACATGTATATCTCATGGATAATTGTCAACATAAAGTAATATAACAAGTGCAATAAGTAAGCATGTAAGAATCAGTGCACACAGTTGACACAAGTGTTTGCTTCTAAGATAGAAAGAAGTAGGTAAACTGACTCAACATAAAGTAAAAGAAAGGCCCTTCGCGAGAGGAAGCGAGGATTACCGATGTGCTAGAGCTTTTTATTTTGAAAACATAGAATCAATTTTGTCAACGGTAGTAATAATTCATATGTGTTATGCATAAAACCTCTTATAAGTTGCAAGCCTCATGCATCGAATACCAATAGTATTCGCACCTTGTCCTAATTAGCTTGGATTTCCATGGATTATCATTGCATTACGTATGTTTTAACCAAGTGTCACAAAGGGGTACCTCTATGCCGCCTGTACAAAGGTCCAAGGAGATAGATCGCATTTGATTTCTCAGTTTTGATAGATCTCAACTTGAGGACATCCATACCGGGACAACATAGAAAACAGATAATGGACTCCTCTTTAATGTTTAAGCATTCAACAACAGATAATATTCTCATAAGAGATTGAGGATTAATGTCCAAAATGAAAACTTCCACCATGATACATGGCTTTGGTTGGCGGCCCAATGTTCTTCTCTAACAATATGCATACTCAAACCATTTAATCATGATAAATCACCCTTACTTCAGACAAGACGAACATGCATAGCAACTCACATGATATTCAACAAAGGTGTAAAAAGTTGATGGCGTCCCCAGAAACATGGTTACCGCTTGATACGTCGCAAATGTATCTATAATTTTTGATTGTTTCATGCTAATATTATGCCTTTGGCACTTGTTTTTATTAAGTTTATGATTATTTGGACTAACCTATTAATAGTTGCAAAAGTGCACAATGTTCTTGTTTTACACTTTGATGTGTAGGAATTATCAAGAATATAAGAGGATACCTTGTTGGAGTCGAATTGGAACTTTGCTGAAATCTGTCCCAGAACTGTTTTCGGAGATTGTCTGTTTGAACTCGAAGATGACCTCCAACAGAGTTGGGCCTGAAGAGGAAGTTGTAAATAATTTTCTGCTGAAAACTTTCTAGAGTTAAAATTCGGCCCAATCGAAGTCCGTATGCGGCCTAGGGACCCGTTTTACTGAAGCCCTAGATGGGATGACGGAAATCCGAGAGTCTATATAAAGGAGGAAACCCTAACTCGTGGAGGACATCTCCACCCACGAATTTCCAGCCACCAAAGCCACGTTTTTGCCTCCCCCATGGATCCCATCTCCATGGGGGAGGGCTCCCAAGAAGCCATGAAGGAGGGAGGCTAAGGGGCGGCGCTCCCCAAGCTTGGCGGCGGCGGGGAAAGGAGTTCCTCGCGCCGCCGGCGCCGCCGCCGCCCTGCGCCGCCGCGCTGCCCCTCTCCAACGTCTTCACCGCCATCTCCATCACCATCTCCTCCTTGTATTCAGTGGTTCATCCTCCCACAAACCCCTGTACTGTCCTATGTAAACATGGTGTTTGATGCTATAATATTTATCCTATGATCTATGTCATGTGTATGTACTATATTTGTCTTTTGATTGCTTTGTTGAATGTCTATGGTTCATTAGAGTTGTATGTTGATATGGTACTGTCCTTTGCTGTCCATTATACTTGTGCGCGCATGGATCAACACCATAGGGTTAGTAGTATGTGCAAAGGAAGGGGTAGTCCTGCCGGAGTGACGAAACCCGAGGGCTCAAACCGGTTAGTTGCATGTATGGGAGTAAGAGGACCATAAAGTTAAGGCTATGGTTGGGGAAACCTTAATGCATTGTTAGTATTTACGGATGTTTGCTAACAATCCAATCATATAGTACTTGTAATCCCAAGTAGTGGAGTACTTGTATATTTAGCCTCTCCCACATTGAAAACTACATCAAAGACAATGAACTAAATGTCTTCACTAATTAATCTTGGACAAAGCCACCACAATTACCACCACTTTTCCACACTCATGGTATTGTTAGAATATGGTTACTTAGTGTATCTTATTGCTGCAGCACTAACATTTACTTTCCTGTATTTATTATCTTGCAAAGCTATCTCTCATACCTGTATTGCTACCGTAGTTTTATTTCCTAGATAGTGCAAACGTTTAGTGCGCGTAGAGTTGTATCAGTGGTTGATAGAACTTGAGAGAATACTTATCCTACCTTTAGCTCCTCTTGGGTTCGACACTCTTACTTATCGAAAAGGCTACACACGATCCCCTATACTTGTGGGACATCAAGACCTTTTCTGGCGCCGTTGCCGGGGAGCCATAGCGTAGGTGAATATTTTCGTGTGCACTTATTTGCTTTATCTCTAAGTAGTTTTACTTCCTGTACCTAGTTGTTCTCTATCTCTTGTATGGATAGGGAATGCGAATTACAAAAAAAGTTAGTTGTACTTCTTATATAAAAAAATAAAAAATGTTTTTAGAAAAGAAAAGTGATTGGAAAGATGAGTAATGGTGAAGTGGGGGTCGACCTTGAACACTTGTGTTCATGCCTGCGAAACCAAAACTATTCTTTCCATGGAAGCTTTTCATTAAAAACTTGTAAATAGTGTATATAGAATACATATCCCGCTGTAAATAGACTGTATAGATAACCCCTAGTTTGTTATGCAAGTTTGTCACTATGCTGCCTAGAAAACAGATTTCCTGTGCTCCACTGTAGAAAATTTTAAAAATCACCAGAATGAGATCTTGATCTGAAATTTCTTGAGTGCATAGTAGTGCTTGCTATTTAACTTTTATTAGTTTTGACTTTTCTGATTTGAGGTATGTAGACAGATCTAATAGAATCTTTACGGATTGATTCTGTTGAGACAGATTTCTTGTGCTGTGCTGCAAAAATTCGTGAAAAATCTCAGTATGGCATTTTGATCTAAATTTTTTGTGTGCATAGACCTGAGGTTATGATCTGTCTTTCATTAATCATGAGTTTTTCGATTTGAGCTACGTAACTATCTCATTGAGTGACATCTTTACAGAGTGTTCAGTTTTGACGGATTTCTATTCTCTTTGTTTAAATATTCTACTTAGGATTCAAAAGTTTCCTTCGTTTTCGACGTACGATTGAAATAATAAGAAACCTCTGTATTACAGTGGCTAAATATTTGATAGATTTTATAGAAATTAGTGATACTTGAACACTTGTGGATTTTAATTAATGAGTACTAACCTACTAATGAGTTTTGTGAAGCTTTACGTGGATGCAGTTTTTAAGTTCCAATCAATATGGTGATATGAGATGAGCAAGAGGATGCAAGAGCTCAAGCTTGGGGATGTGTAGATGGATCCCAAGAGAATATTCAAGAAGATGCAAATATCTAAGCTTGGGGATGCCTTGGGCATCCCCCTATTCATCAACCAACATGAGGTTGTCTCCTTCAAACTCAATATTACCCATCCACATGTAAGCATTGTATATAGTTGCTTTTATTATCTTTGGTTTTATCCTATTTAGTTTTATTAGGTTCTTTATTTGGTTCTTGTTTCTTTGTCAATTTCACTTATAATTGGAAAACAACAAAAAAAAGGAGGTTTGAGAGCTCCATCAAATAATCATGCCCATCTTAAATGGCTATAAAGAAAGAGCTTTATGGGAGACAACCCAATATGTTTATATTTCTGTTATTTACTGCTTTGTTGAGTCTTGGAAGTCATTACTATTGTAATAACCTCTCCTTATCATGTTTGTTTTGTTTTTGTGCCAAGAATTGCCTCTAATGGTAAGAAAGTGGTATTTGGGGGATTTGCAATCTTGTTTACTGTTTCTGGTTCGTCACGAGAAAAATCGCCAAAACTCACCAGAACGTAAGTTTGAGCTGCAAATTTACGAGCATCTTCCCCAGATATTTATCTAACTTTCATTAGTTCAGAGTTTTTCGATTTACGCAGCGTAACTATTTTTCAAAAATCAATTTTTACGAACTGTTCTATTTTGACAGATTCTTGCACTGCTTTGCATTTGCATCTTTTTGCCCACCTTTTTGAGTTCTCTTGATCAAAGAACCTTATTGAAGTTGTGCTACAGTAGCCAATGCTTATTAAAATGCTTTTCATATGTCATACTGAACTTTGTAGATTTGATTGATATTATCATTGCACTAACGCTGCTAATGAGATTTGTGATGAGTTTTGTATGAAGGAAGTTTTCAAGTGTCGGAAAGAAGAATGATGAGATGAGATGAAGAATGGACAAAAGCTCAAGCTTGGGGATGGCCATGTCACCCCAAGATATATTCAAGAAGTACAAGCGTCAAAGCTTGGGGATGCCCAAGGCATCCCCTTCTTCATCAATAAAAATATCAGGTCCTGTTTCTGTTCACTATATTTTTATTGCTTCATATACTATGTGTTATTCTTGGAGCGTCTTTATTTTTTGTTGTGTATTTTATTTTCAATAAAGTGGGCACCATCATACCATGTTTGTTTGGGAGAGAGACACGCTCCGTTTTAATTGTATGAACGCTCTAGTTTTCACTCTTATTGTTCAACGAGCGTTTTATTTTTGCTAGTACCTGCGTTTAGCTCTGGTTTTTCACTCCTATTTTGTTCGGAGCTTGTTAGTATGCTTCAGTTATATATGATTAGCTCTCTGATCTTTAATGAATATTATAAATGAGAGTTGTTTCAAATAAGTTGATTGGTGTTGGATACGAGTAAAAAGGTTTAATATTAATAGTGATGCAAATGGAAGATCTCCTCTGATGTTTCAACTGGGTTGAATTGATCATTTAGTTTAGACTTTTAATATCACCATATGCTTTAATTAATAAGTTTTGTCGATATGCATGATTATGACCATTATTGCTCTCTTAGTTGGTCGCTATCTTTCTTTTTGCTAGCCTTCATTCTGTACTGAGTATGATCTCTACTCGTGCATCCAACCACCAAAAAACCAAAAATATGCCAAACGTGTCCACCATACCTACCTATATGTGGTATTTCACCGCCACTCCAAGTAAATTTACATGTGCTACCTTTAAAACCTTCAAAATAATTTCTTGTTTTTGCAATACATAGCTCATGGGAAAGTAGCCTAAAAAAATATTGTGGTGAGGAATATGTCACTTATGTATCTTAGTTCTTATAAGTTGCTTGTTGTGTGGCAACCATGCTGACATGGGGACACCATCATCATATTTTTGATAAATATCATGTGAGTTACTATGCATGTCCGTCTTGTCTCGAAGTAAAGGAGATAATCATGATAAAAGGTTAGAGTATGCATATTGTTAGAGAAGAACATTGGGCCGCTAACCAAAGCCATGTTTACATGGTGGAAGTTTCAGCATGGACATTAAAACCTCAAAAATCTCTTATGAGAAATTTATGTTGCCAAAAGCTTTAAGCTTAAAGAGGAGTCCATTTGTCTGTTGTCGATGTTGTCCCGGTATGGATGTCTAAGTTGAGAATAATCAAAAGCGAGAAATCCAATACGAACTTTCTCCTTAGACCTTTGTACATGTGGCATGGAGGTACCCCTTTGTGAAACTTGGTTGAAACATATGTAATGCGATGATAATCCATGGAAATCCGAGCTAATTAGGACAAGGTGCGGGCACTATTAGTATTCGATGCATGAGGCTTGCAACTTATAGGAAGTTTTATACATAACCTATATTACTTATTGCTACCGTTGACACAATTGCCTCTCTTAAAATTTTATATATCTATGTTTTCAAAATAAAAAGCTCTAGCACATGTTTAATCTCTGCTTCCCTATGCGAAGGGTCATTCTTTTATTTTTATGTTGAGTCTTCATCTTCTAAGTTATATGCACCGTCTTATGAGAGCATAGTTGTCATTCTTAGTTCTATGTGCATGGTCCCCAAATTATTATTGATTGAATCATGAATGTGTTATTACTTGTTCTTAAATTATTTGTATCTAGTCATACTTTGAACTTTGAAGGTCCATGTCACCTCAATTTTTTTCTTTTATCACTTACCTACTCGAGGACGAGCAGGAGTTAAGCTTGGAGATGTTGATACGTCGCAAACGTATCTATAATTTTTGATTGTTTCATGCTAATATTATGCCTTTGGCACTTGTTTATATATTAAGTTTATGATTTATTTGGACTAACCTATTAATAGTTGCAAAAGTGCACAATGTTCTTGTTTTACACTTTGATGTGTAGGAATTATCAAGAATATAAGAGGATACCTTGTTGGAGTCGAATTGGAACTTTGCTGAAATCTGTCCCAGAACTGTTTTCGGAGATTGTCTGTTCGAACTCGAAGATGACCTCCAACGGAGTTGGGCCTGAAGAGGAAGTTGTAGATAATTTTCTGCTGAACGTTCTAGAGTTAAAATACGGCCCAATCGAAGTCCTTATGCGGCCTAGGGACCCGTTTTACTGAAGCCCTAGATGGGATGACGGAAATCCGAGAGTCTATATAAAGGAGGAAACCCTAACTCGTGGAGGACACCTCCACCCACGAATTTCCAGCCACTAAAGCCACGTTTTTGCCTCCCCCATGGATCCCATCTCCATGGGGGAGGGCTCCCAAGAAGCCATGAAGGAGGGAGGCTAAGGGGCGGCGCTCCCCAAGCTTGCCGGCGGCGGGGAAAGGAGTTCCTCGCGCCGCCGGCGCCGCTGCCGCCCTGCCCCTCTCCAACGTCTTCACCGCCATCTCCATCACCATCTCCTCCTTGTATTCAGTGGTTCATCCTCCCACAAACCCTTGTACCGTCCTATGTAAACATGGTGTTTGATGCTATAATATTTATCCTATGATCTATGTCATGTGTATGTACTATATTTGTCTTTTGATTGCTTTGTTGAATGTCTATGGTTCATTAGAATTGTATGTTGATATGGTACTGTCCTTTGCTGTCCATTATACTTGTGCGCGCATGGATCAACACCATAGGGTTAGTAGTATGTGCAAAGGAAGGGGGTAGTCCTGCCGGAGTGACAGAAACCTGAGGGCTCAAACCGGTTAGTTGCATGTATGGGAGTAAGAGGACCATAAACTTAAGGCTATGGTTGGGGAAACCTTAATGCATTGTTAGTATTTACGAATGTTTGCTAACAATCCAATCATATAGTACTTGTAATCCCAAGTAGTGGAGCACTTGTATATTTAGCCTCTCCCACATTGAAAAGTACATCAAAGACAATGAACTAAATGTCTTCACTAATTAATCTTGGACAAAGCCACCACAATTACCACCACTTTTCCACACTCATGTTATTGTTATAATATGCTTACTTAGTGTATCTTATTGCTGCAGCACTAACATTTACTTTCATGTATTTATTATCTTGCAAAGCTACCTTTCATACCCGTATTGCAACCGTAGTTTTATTTTCTAGATAATGCAAACGTTTAGTGCGCGTAGAGTTGTATCAGTGGTTGATAGAACTTGAGAGAATACTTATCCTACCTTTAGATCCTCGTTGGGTTTGACACTCTTACTTATCGAAAAGGCTACACACGATCCCCTATACTTGTGGGACATCAAGACCTTTTCTGCCGCCGTTGCCGGAGAGCCATAGCGTAGGTGAATATTTTCGTGTGCACTTGTTTGCTTTATCTCTAAGTAGTTTTACTTCCTGTACCTAGTTGTTCTCTATATCTTGTATGGATAGGGAATGCGAATTACAAAAAAAATAGTTGTACTTCTTATATAAAAAAATAAAAAATGTTTTCAGAAAAGAAAAGTGATTGGAAAGATGAGTAATGGTGAAGTGGGGGTCGACCTTGAACACTTGTGTTCATGCCTGCGAAACCAAAACTATTTTTTTCATGGAAGATTTTCATTAAAAACTTGTAAATAGTGTATATAGTGTACATATCCCGCTGTAAATAGACTGTATAGATAACCCCTAGTTTGTTATGCAAGTTTGTCACTAAGCTGCCTAGAAAACAGATTTCCTGTGCTCCACTGTAGAAAATTTAAAAAATCACCAGAATGAGATCTTGATCTGAAATTTCTTGAGTGCATAGTAGTTCTTTCTATCTAACTTTTGTTAGTTCTGACTTTTCTGATTTGAGGTACGCAGACAAATCTAATAATTCAATCTTTACAGACTGATTCTGTTGAGACAGATTTCTTGTGCTGTGCTGCAAAAATTCGTGAAAAATCTCAGTATGGCATTTTGATCTGAATTTTTTATGTGCATAGACCTGAGGTTATGATCTGTCTTTCATTAATCATGAGTTTTTGATTTGAGCTACTTAACTATCTCATTGAGTGACATCTTTACAGAGTGTTCAGTTTTGACAGATTTCTATTCTCTTTGTTTAAATATTCTACTTAGGATTCAAAAGTTTCCTTCGTTTTCGACGTACGATTGAAATAATAAGAAACCTCAGTATTACAGTGGCTAAATATTTGGTAGATTTTATAGAAATTAGTGATACTTGAACACTTGCGGATTTTATTTAATGAGTACTAACCTACTAATGAGTTTTGTGAAGCTTTATGTGGATGTAGTTTTTAAGTTCTAATCAATATGGTGATATGAGATGAGCAAGAGGATGCAAGAGCTCAAGCTTGGGGATGTGTAGATGGATCCCAAGAGAATATTCAAGAAGATGCAAATATCTAAGCTTGGGGATGCCCAAGGCATCCCCCTATTCATCAACCAACATGAGGTTGTCTCCTTCAAACTCAATATTACCCATCCACATGTAAGCATTGTATATAGCTGCTTTTTATTATCTTTGGTTTTATCCTATTTAGTTTTATTAGGTTCTTTATTTGGTTCTTGTTTCTTTGTCAGTTTCACTTATAATTGAAAAACAACAAAAAAAAAGGGGTTTGAGAGCTCCATCAAATAATCATGCCCATCTTAAATGGCTATAAAGAAAGAGCTTTATGGGAGACAACCCAATATGTTTATATTTCTGTTATTTACTGCTTTGTTGAGTCTTGGAAGTCATTACTACTGTAATGACCTCTCCTTATCATGTTTGTTTTGTTTTTGTGCCAAGAATTGCCTCTAATGGTAAGAAAGTGGTATTTGGGGGATTTGCAATCTTGTTTACTGTTTCTGGTTCATCACGAGAAAAATCGCCAAAAATCACCAGAACGTAAGTTTGAGCTGCCAATTTACTAGCATCTTCCCCAGATATTTATCTAACTTTCATTATTTCAGAGTTTTTCGATTTACGCAGCGTAACTATTTTTCAAAAATCAATTTTTACGAACTATTCTGTTTTGACAGATTCTTGCACTGCTTTGCATTTGCATCTTTTTGCCCACCTTATTGAAGTTGTGCTACAGTAGCTAATTCTTATTAAAATGCTTCTCATATGTCATACTGAACTTTGTAGATTTGATTAATATTATCATTGCACTAACGCCGCTAATGAGATTTGTGATGAGTTTTGTATGAAGGAAGTTTTCAAGTGTAGGAAAGAAGAATGATGAGATGAGATGAAGAATGGACAAAAGCTCAAGCTTGGGGATGCCCATGTCACCCCAAGATATATTCAAGAAGTACAAACGTCAAAGCTTGGGGATGCCCAAGGCATCCCTTCTTCATCAATAAAAATATCGAGTCCTGTTTCCGTTCACTATATTTTTATTGCTTCATATACTATGTGTTATTCTTGGAGCGTCTTTATTTTTTGTTGTGTATTTTATTTTCAATAAAGTGGGCACCATCATACCATGTTTGTTTGGGAGAGAGACACGCTCCGTTTTAATTGTATGAACGCTTTAGTTTTCACTCTTATTGTTCAACGAGCGTTTTATTTTTGCTAGTACTCGCGTTTAGCTCGGTTTTTCACTCCTATTTTGTTCAGAGCTTGTTAGTATGCTTCAGTTATATATGATTAGCTCTCTGATCTTTAATGAATATTATAAATGAGAGTTGTTTCAAATAAGTTGATTGGTGTTGGATACGAGTAAAAAGGTTTAATATTAATAGTGATGCAAATGGAAGATCTCCTCTGATGTTTCAATTGGGTTGAATTGATCATTTAGTTTAGACTTTTAATATCACCATATGCTTTAATTAATAAGTTTTGTCGCTATGCATGATTATGACCATTATTGCTCTCTTAGTTGGTCGCTATCTTTCTTTTTGCTAGCCTTCATTCTGTACTGAGTATGATCCCTACTCGTGCATCCAACCACCAAAAACCAAAAATATGCCAAAAGTGTCCACCATACCTACCTATATGTGGTATTTCACCGCTACTCCAAGTAAATTTACATGTGCTACCTTTAAAACCTTCAAAATAATTTCTTGTTTTTGCAATACATAGCTCATGGGAAAGTAGCCTAAAAAAATATTGTGGTGAGGAATATGTCACTTATGTATCTTAGTTCTTATAAGTTGCTTGTTGTGTGGCAACCATGCTCGACATGGGGACACCATCATCATATTTTTGATAAATATCATGTGAGTTACTATGCATGTCCGTCTTGTCTGAAGTAAAGGAGATAATCATGATAAAAGGTTAGAGTATGCATATTGTTAGAGAAGAATATTGAGCCGCTAACCAAAGCCATGTTTAAATGGTGGAAGATTCAACATGGACATTAAAACCTCAAAAATCTCTTATGAGAAATTTATGTTGCCAAAAGCTTTAAGCTTAAAGAGGAGTCCATTTGTCTGTTGTCCATGTTGTCCCGGTATGGATGTCTAAGTTGAGAATAATCAAAAGGGAGAAATCCAATGCAAACTTTCTCCTTAGACCTTTGTACATGTGGCATGGAGGTACCCCTTTGTGAAACTTGGTTGAAACATATGTAATGCGATGATAATCCATGAAAATCCGAGCTAATTAGGACAAGGTGCGTGCACTATTAGTGTTCGATGCATGAGGCTTGCAACTTATAGGAAGTTTTATACATAACCTATATTACTTATTGCTACCGTTGACACAATTGCCTCTCTTAAAATTTTATATATCTATGTTTTCAAAATAAAAAGCTCTAGCACATGTTTAATCTCTGCTTCCCTCTGCGAAGGGCCATTCTTTTATTTTTATGTTGAGTCTTCATCTTCTAAGTTATATGCACCATCTTATGAGAGCATAGTTTTCATTCTTAGTTCTATGTGCATGGTCCCAAAATTATTATTAATTGAATCATGAATGTGTTATTACTTGTTCTTAAATTATTTGTATCTAGTCATCCTTTGAACTTTGAAGGTGCATGTCACCTCAAAAATTGTTCTTTTTATCACTTACCTACTCGAGGACGAGTAGGAGTTAAGCTTGGGGATGTTGATACGTCGCAAACGTATCTATAATTTTTGATTGTTTCATGTTAATATTATGCCTTTGGCACTTGTTTTTATATTAAGTTTATGATTTATTTGGACTAACCTATTAATAGTTGCAAAAGTGCACAATGTTCTTGTTTTACACTTTGATGTGTAGGAATTATCAAGAATATAAGAGGATACCTTGTTGGAGTCGAATTGGAACTTTGCTGAAATCTGTCCCAGAACTGTTTTTCGGAGATTGTCTGTTTGACCCTCGAAGATGACCTCCAACGGAGTTGGGCCTGAAGAGGAAGTTGTAGATAATTTTCTGCTGAACGTTCTAGAGTTAAAATTCGGCCCAATCGGAGTCCGTATGCGGCCTAGGAACCCGTTTTACTGAAGCCCTAGATGGGATGACGGAAATCCGAGAGTCTATATAAAGGAGGAAGAGAGTGGATTTGGTAACTAGGTGTATATGTGAGCACGTTGAGATTCGATTTCTGACTCACGGCCACCATACGGCGTCAGTATCTTTTTTTGGCTGCTATCGTATTATTAAAAAGTAGTCCCAGACCAAGTCCCTGTCGGGTCCGCCTCTCCCTTGCAGCCTAGCTAGGCACCACCATGAATGGCGTTGCTCCCGCTTGCAAAAACTCCCTTGCGCGCGTGCGACCTTCGCCGTGATGGGCATCTCCAAATCCAGTCAATCACCGCGACGAGTTCACCTTCAGCTGGCGGGGGAGCACCGCTCTGATTCGTGCCTACTACTCCACCGCTTACGAGCGCTCACCATCGCGTCCAATCCCCTGCTCCGCCAGAGAGTCGTCTGTCAGCTCCGCCCCTCCTGGCTACCTCCAGAGGTCGACCCCCGCCTGGTCCTCGTCTCATACCTCCGACGCCCAAATCCACGCTGCATCTTCCCCAATTCCCCAATGAGCTGGTGGATGCTGCTCTCGGTCGGCTAGGCGCAGTAGGTCGCGGTGGTGCGTCCGTAGGGCGGCCATCAAGGTCGAGGACGGCGCCCCTGACCGTGGCTCCTGCGCCGGCGCCGGAGGAAGCCGCGGATTGGCAGCCCCTTCCAACCACGGCGCGCGCGCGGCGGAGGACTTGGCCGTCGATGCTGCCGCGTTGAGCACTTGGATGCGACGGGGCGGGATGTATCGGGCGCTGGGTTGTGCGCTCTCAATCTCAAGAAAAAGATGCACCGGTCTCCTCTCCCATCCCGGCCTTCGATCCATCCCTTTCCCCTACCTCTAGTTCGCATCGAGCGATAGCCCAGCCTTGCCTCCGCCCATCCCGTACGCGAGCAAGCGCAGTCAGCTCGGCTGATTGACAAACCACAATCTGAATTTTTTTAGGGAGCCACGACCTGAAATTCTCAAGTGCACGGTAGAAGGATTTGGGTTGCCTTGGCCGCGCCCTTGAGCCCCGATTTGGGCCATCGATCTATCTGCGGTAGCCCCGGCGGCTCCAGCAAAGGCTCTAGGAAATCCGGCGTGCACGATCTCCCCCATCGTCTTTCCGACTCCATCTCACTTTTGCTCTGGGCTGCAAACTAGTATAGCTTATTCACTGCAGCCAGATCGAGCCGACCTCAATTCCGATCTGTTCCAGCTCAATTGTGTTGTGTTTAGACTTCCTCTCGTCCGGACCTGCAGACCGCGCTCGACCTCTACTACGCCTCACCTCCCCATCGCCTCTCTCGCACGCGGCGGGCCAAAATGCCACTTGAAACCAGGTAACGGCCGGAGCAGCGAGTGGCCGCAACTTGCGCGAGCGTGGCCAACCAGAGGCGCGGCATACACGGTCGAGCGAAGAGAGCGAGCAGGGGCGGCGGGCCAAAATCGGAGGTCAAATCGGAAGCGGGAGGAGGCCAAATCGGAGTGGACATGAGAGGCTACCAAATTTTCGCCGCCGTAGTTCCTGATTCCCACTGCCGCAGCGCCGGCCTTGCCCTCCGCCCAAGCCTCGGTGGGGAAGGATTAGATGGAGGGGTAGATTAGATGGGTGTGAGGACACGGGTGAAGGAATTGGACAGGACTCCGGCGAGGAAGGGAGCGCGCGCCTCTGAAAGGACACGGATGTCGCCTAGAGGGGGGGGTGAATAGGCGATTTAAAACTTTTATGAGATGGGCTTAACAAATGCGGAATAAAACTAGCGTTTACTTTGTCAAGCCCAAAGCCTATATACTATTGTTCACCTATGTGCACCAACAACTTATTCTAAGCAATACAAGCAACTATGTGATAGCAAGATATATAACTTATGCTAAGCAATACAAGCAACTATGTGATAGCAAGATATATAACTTCAAGCACGATGGCTATCACAAGGTAAAGTGCATAAGTAAAGAGCTCGGGTATAGAGATAACCGAGGCACGCGGGAGACGATGATTTATCCCGGAGTTCACACTCTTGCGAGTGCTAATCTCCGGTGGAGAGGTGCGGTTGCTTAGTGCTCCCGAACGCCACAAGAGGCTCACCTTGAGGTGTGGTTGCTCGATGCACACCAACGCCACAAAGGCCTCACCCCAAGATGCGGTACTCACACCACAAACCGAACGCCACGAAGGCGCCTCACCTAAATCTCCGGTGACCCTCGCCACAAAGGCCTAGGTCACGGTTCCACTAAGGGATTTCCTTCGAGGCGGAAACCGGGCCTTACACAAAGCTTGGGGCATGCATCCACAACTTAATTGGAGGCTCCCAAGAAATCGCCACAAAGGCCTCAAATCCGTCTAGGGTTCCAAGAGCCCAAGAGTAACAACTTTCTTGCTTTCACTTCCACGAATCACCGTGGAGAACTCAAACCTATGCACCAAATGCAATGGCAAGAACACCACAAAGATGATCAAGTCCTTCTCTCTCAAATTCCAACAAAGCTACAAAAGCTATTGGGGGAATAAGAGAGGAAGAACAAAGGAATTCACAAAGAACACCAAGATCAAGATCTGGAGAGTTCCACTCACAAAGAGATGGATTTGATTGGTAGAAGTGTAGATCTAGATCTCCGTCTCATTTCCCTCAAATGGGGGCAAGAATCATGGAGGGATAGAGAGATAGGGCAAGCTTCTGAAGAACAACAATGGAGGAGAGAGAGAGTGGAAGAAGCAACAGCCCAAGGAGGAAGAAGGGGGGTATTTATACCCCCCAAGAAAATCGAGCCGTTGGGCAAAACCAGGGCCGGATAATCCGGCCTAAGTAAGGGCCGGATAATCCGCCCCCCGGATAATCCGGCCTCAGGGACAAAACCTGGTAAAAATCCGGCCAAAAGTCCGGCCCCTATCCAGAGCTGCTTTTCGTCTGGTCCTTAGCCAATTTCGAGGGGGCCGGATATTTTCGAAATATCCGGCCCGGATAATCCGGCCCTGGGACAAAACCGGGACAATATCCGGGCAAATTTCCGGCCCCAATACTGAGCAGCAATTCCTCAGGTCCTTAGCCGATTTCGGGGGGGCCGGATATTTCCGAAATATCCGGCCCGGATATTTCCAAAATATCCGGCCTAGGCAAACTGCAGAAACACCAAAACTAGAACGGGCATAACTTTTGCATCCGGACTCCGATTTCGATGATCTTGGGCTTGTTTTAAAGCTAGGAACAAGCTCTACAAGATCATGCAGGAAACCATCATAGTCCAACAAGGGAGGATAGAAACAAATGATGAAAGGTTTGACCTATCTAAAAAAGACATATCGGTAAAACCTCCATTCTTGAAAATGCAACAAGTTGCCCGTGCAAAAACCATTCTTGATGAACTAGAGCTTGTCATGAGAATAAGCACAAGCTCTAAATCATCACATGGATAAGATCCAAATAATAACCAAGAAAGATGATGAACCAAACTCGAAAACGCAACAAGTGATCTATGCAAAATCCGTTTCGATGAACTAGAGCTTGTCATGAGAATAAGCACAAGCTCTAAAACATCACATGGATAAGGTCCAAATAACAACCAAGAAATATGATGCAAGGATGCAAAGGTTTGAGCTCTCTCCGAACGATACGATCGAGTTACTCACTCGAGAGCCCTCTTGATAGTACGGCAACTAAACTATAAACCCGTCTCCAACTACACTATGAGACCGGTGAGAAAGAAACCCTATCAAGAGCAAACCTTATACTTGCGCATTCCACTTGAGCTTGATGACGACGATCTTGACCTCAACAAGATGGAACGCCTTTCTCACTAGGTTTCTCCACAATGGGAGCATTGGCTTGTTTCTTCTTGGGAAGTGGCATTTCTTCAACTTGAGGTTGAATATGAGTTTGAGCTTGAGGCCGCTTCCCTTTTTGCTTCTTCTTCAAAGGGCAAGATCTAACATGGTGCCCTTCAATTTTGCACTTGAAGCAAACAATCTTGGCCGGGTCTTTGACTTGTACTTGGCCCTTGTTGTTGTTGTTCATGGACTTGTTCTTGTTGTTGGATTTGAAACCAAGTCCACTCTTGTCATTGGGGGATTGTTGCATACTCAACATCGTGTCAAGTTTGCATTTCCCTTCATGACCCTTTACCAAGTCATTCTTCAAAGAAGTGACTTGGGCCTTGAGCTCTTTGATTTCCTCTACATGGTTAGTAACAACACAAGCACTAGAGGAAGTATAATCTTCATTGTTAGAGCAACAAGGCAAGGAAGATAATTCATCACAAGATTTAGCAATATTATGAGTGGATGAATTACTAGGACTAGCACATGGAAATATAGCATTTTGAGTAGTAGTGCTAGTATCCACATGAGGCTCACAAGGTGTTGCCTTAAATATGATAGCCTCATGAGCTAACTTTAGCCTATCATGAGAGGCTAGAAGATCCTCATGGGAGCGAGAAAGCTTTCCATGACTTTCTTCCAATTTCCCATAATTGCAAGTTAGCAACTCAAGTTGAGCCCTTAGCTCAACATTCTCCTTCAAGATAGATGCTTCACAAGAAGTAGAGTTAGTAGCACAAGCATCAATATTAGTAGTAATAGAAGAAGGCAAGTTTGCATGCTCTTTTAGATAAGAAGCTTTAAGTTTCTCATGCGACTCGGTGAGTTTGGTGAGCGCACTCTCAATGACCCTTGAGCCCTTTTTGAGTTGCTCAAAATCCTCAAGGAGTTTAGCATTAACAAACACAAGTTTATCATTTTTTAGCTTTAGTTCATTTGCCATCTCAAGAGCTCTATCATGGTTTTCCTTTTCTCTAGACAATTCTAGAGCAAAGGTCTCCTCAAGAGCTTCCTTGATGGTTTGTTCTTCTTCAAGTTCATTTTTTAATGATGCTACATCATCGGCATACTCTCGTTCAAGAGCACCCTTTTTATCAATGGTGTTCTCATGCATCCAAATAAGTTTTTGGCTCTCAATAGCGGTAGTCAAGATTTCAAAGAAGTGGGTGCTAGCAATTTTATCTTTGCAAATAACCTTGAATACGCTCTTACCCTTATCGCGTAGAGAGACAACCCAATCCTCTTCTTCATATTCATCCTCATCCTTATCACCACGAGACATATTAGGTTCCATGGTAGGAGGTACCGTGGAACCCTTGGCCATAAGGCATATATGAGGACCGTGAGATAAAGATGAGGAGTTACTTGAGGCTCCTTTCAAGATCTTGTCTTGACCAATAGAATCTTTGGTTTCCTCTACATTGTTAGACACACAACAACTAGAGGAAATAGAAGCATTTTTATCATGGCCACAAGACAATGCAAGCATATCATCATTAGATTTATTCAAGCAACTTACACATGATATGCAAGGACTATCAACACAAGCATGTAAATCATTTCTAGTGCTAGATGTGTTTAAGTCCGAAGATGAAGCATTGCAATGAGATAGAGATGACGAATCATCAATAGTAAGCTCAATATCAACATTGCAATTTTCATCACCACTCACCATATCATTACCTTGTGTCTTACCACACTTTGGTGAAGTGGATGAAGATGAGAACTCATCACGGCCGGAAGTGGAAGCAATACAATCATCCTCAATAATCTTGGACACATCATATTTATCTTGAAGCTTTGTCCATAATTCATGAGCGCTCCCAAAAGGCATGATTGAAGAAGTAACTACATTGCTCACAACAATGGAAAACACATGAGAAGCAAGAGCATCGAGACAAGAGTTTTTCTCCTCCTCAAGAGATAAATTTTGAGGATCCTTAGGAGAAGAAAAACCCATGTCAAGAAATCGCTCCATGTCCGGGGACATACGCCGCAAAATATTAAGCACATAAATTTTCCATAGATCATAATTTGTGCCATCAAATATAAACAAGTTATTGTGCGCTAATCCCCTAGCCGACATCTTTACTCTCAAGGCGGTGAAGCCTAAGAATGAGAGACCTTGCTCCGATACCAATTGAAAGGACACGGATGTCGCCTAGAGGGGGGGTGAATAGGCGATTTAAAACTTTTACGAGATGGGCTTAACAAATGCGGAATAAAACTAGCGTTTACTTTGTCAAGCCCAAAGCCTATATACTATTGTTCACCTATGTGCACCAACAACTTATTCTAAGCAATACAAGCAACTATGTGATAGCAAGATATATAAACTTATGCTAAGCAATACAAGCAACTATGTGATAGCAAGATATATAACTTCAAGCACGATGGCTATCACAAGGTAAAGTGCATAAGTAAAGAGCTCGGGTATAGAGATAACCGAGGCACGCGAGAAGACGATGATTTATCCCGGAGTTCACACTCTTGCGAGTGCTAATCTCCGGTGGAGAGGTGCGGTTGCTTAGTGCTCCCGAACGCCACAAGAGGCTCACCTTGAGGTGTGGTTGCTCGATGCACACCAACGCCACAAAGGCCTCACCCCAAGATGCGGTACTCACACCACAAACCGAACGCCACGAAGGCGTGATACGTCTCCAACGTATCGATAATTTCTTATGTTCCATGCTACTTTATTGATGATACCTACATGTTTTATGCACATTATATGTCATATTTATGCATTTTCTGGAACTAACCTATTAACAAGATGCCGAAGAGCCGCTTGCTTGTTTTCTAGCTGTTTTTGGTTTCAGTAAATCCTAGTAAGGAAATATTCTCGGAATTGGACGAAACTTTCGCCCAGGGTCCTATTTTTGCACGAAGCTTCCAGAAGACCGAAGAGATAACGAAGTGGGGCCACGAGGCAGCCAGGGGACAGGGCGGCGCGGCCAGGCCCTGGCCACGCGGCCCTGTCATCTGGGCACCTCGTGTGGCCCCCTGACCTACCCTTCCGCCTACTTAAAGCCTCCGTCGCGAAACCCCCAGTACCAAGAGCCACGATACGGAAAACCTTCCAGAGACGCCGCCGCCGCGAATCCCATCTCGGGGGATTCAGGAGATCGCCTCCGGCACCCTCGCCGGAGAGGGGATTCATCTCCCGGAGGACTCTTCATCGCCATGATCGCCTCCGGAGTGATGAGTGAGTAGTTCACCCCTGGACCATGGGTCCATAGCAGTAGCTAGATGGTCGTCTTCTCCTTGTTGTGCTTCATTGTTGGATCTTGTGAGCTGCCTAACATGATCAAGATCATCTATCCGTAATACTATATGTTGTGTTTGTCGGGATCCGATGGATAGAGAATACTATGTTATGGTGATTATCAATCTATTGTTTATGTGTTGTTTATGATCTTGCATGCTCTCCGTTATTAGTAGAGGCTCGGCCAAGTTTGTACTCTTAACTCCAAGAGGGAGTATTTATGCTCGATAGTGGGTTCATGCCTCCATTGAATGCGGGACGAGTGATGTAAAGTTCTAAGGTTGTGGATGTGTTGTTGCCACTAGGGATAAAACATTGATTCTATGTCTAAGGATGTAGTTGTCGATTACATTACGCACCATACTTAATGCAATTGTCCGTTGCTTAGCAACTTAATACCGAATGGGGTTCGGACGATAACCTCGAAGGTGGACTTTTTAGGCATAGATGCAGTTGGATGGCGGTCTATGTACTTTGTCGTAATGCCCAATTAAATCTCACTATATTTATCATATCATGTATATGCATTGTTATGCCTTTCTCTATTTGTCAATTGCCCGACTGTAATTTGTTCACCCAACATGCTTTTATCTTATGGGAGAGACACCTCTAGTGAACCGTGGACCCCGGTCCTATTCTTTACATAGCATAAATTCTACTGCAATTGTGTTTTACTATTTTCTTTGCAAACATCTTCCACTCGATACGTTTAATCCTTTGTTACAGCAAGCCGGTGAGATTGACAACCTCACTGTTTCGTTGGGGCAAAGTACTTTGGTTTTGTTGTGCAGATTCCACGTTGGCGCCGGAATCCCCGTTGTTGCGCCGCATCACATTTCGCCACCATCAACCTTCAACGTGCTTCTTGACTCCTACTGGTCCGATTAAACCTTGGTTTCTTACTGAGGGAAACTTGCCACTGTGCGCATCATACCTTCCTCTTGGGGTTCCCAACGGACGTGTACATCTACGCGCATCAAAGCAAATTTCTGGCGCCGTTGCCGGGGAGATCAAGACACGCTTCAAGGAGAGTCTCCAATTCTCAATCTCTTTACTTTGTTTTTGCCTTGCTTTATTTTATTTACTACTTTGTTTGCTGCACTAAAACAAAACACAAAAAAATTAGTTGCTAGTTTTACTTTATTTACTGTCTTGCTCTCTATATCAAAAACACAAAAAATTAGTTACTTGCATTTACTTTATCTAGTTTGTTTTATTTACCGTTGCTAAAATGAATACCCCTGAAAATACTAAGTTGTGTGACTTCACAAATGCAAATAATAATGATTTCCTATGCACACCTATTGCTCCACTCGCTACTACAGCAGAATTCTTTGAAATTAAACCTGCTTTACTGAATTTGGTTATGAGAGATCAATTTTCTGGTGCTAGTTCTGATGATGCTGCTGCCCATCTTAATAATTTTGTTGAACTTTTTGAAATGCAAAAGTATAAAGATGTAGATGGTGATATTATTAAATTGAAAGTGTTTCCTTTCTCATTAAGAGGAAGAGCTAAAGATTGGTTGCTATCTTTGCCTAAGAATAGTATTCATTCATGGACTAAATGTAAAGATGCTTTTATTGGTAGATATTATCCTCCCGCTAAAATTATATCTTTGAGAAGTAGCATAATGAATTTTAAGCAATTAGATACTGAACATGTTGCTCAAGCATGGGAGAGAATGAAAACTTTGGTAAAGAATTGCCCAACCCATGGATCGACTACTTGGATGATCATCCAAACCTTCTATGCAGGACTAAATTTTTCTTCGCGGAATTTATTGGATTCAGCTGCTGGAGGTACCTTTATGTCCATCACATCGGGGGCGGCTACAAAACTTCTTGATGATATGATGATAAATTACTCTGAATGGCACACGGAGAGAGCTCCACAAGGTAAGAAGGTAAATTCTGTTGAAGAAACCTCTTCCTTGAGTGATAAGATTGATGTGATTATGTCTATGCTTGTGAATGGTAGATCTAATGTTGATCCAAATAATGTTCCTTTAGCTTCATTGGTTGCTCAAGAAGAAAATGTTGATGTGAATTTCATTAAAAATAATAATTTCAACAATAATGCTTATAGGAACAACTCGGTAATAACTATAGGCCATATCCTTCTGCTAATGGTAATGGTTATGGTAATTCTTATGGGAATTCTTACAATAATAATAGGAGTGTACCCTCTGGTCTTGAAGCTATGCTTAAAGAATTTATTAGTACACAAACCGCTTTTAACAAATCTGTTGAGGAAAAGCTTGATAAAATTGATATTATTGCTTCTAGAGTTGATAGACTTGCCTCCGATGTTACTCTTTTAAAATTGAAAGTTATGCCTAATAATGATATTGATAATAAGATTACTACTACAGCAAATGCCATCCAAGTTAGAATTAATGAGAATATAAGATTAATGGCTGAACTGCGTGCTAGGTGGGATAGAGAAGAAAATGAAAAACTAGCTAAAGAGAATAATGTAGCTAAAGTTTGGACTATTACCACCACTAGTAATGCTAATTCTTCACATGTTGCTGCACCTCCTACTATCAATGGTAAAATAATTGGTGTTGGCAATGTTTCTACTCCTAGTGCAAGGCGAACAAAACCGCTCGAAATTGCTAAAACTCACTGAAACCGCTTGTGATAAAACTCGTCGAAATTTTTTCCAACCTTGGGAACAATGATCCCATTGCTGTAGCTCATAATGATTTAGATTTTGATGATTGCCACATCTCTGAAGTTATAAAGTTCTTACAAAAACTTGCTAAAAGTCCTAATGCTAGTGCTATAAATTTAGCCTTTACAAAACATATTACAAATGCTCTCATAAAAGCTAGAGAAGAGAAACTAAAACTTGAAACTTCTATTCCTAGAAAGTTAGAAGATGGTTGGGAGCCCATCATTAAAATGAAATTCAATGACTTTGAATGTAATGCTTTATGTGATCTTGGTGCAACTATTTCGTTATGCCTAAAAAGATTTATGATATGCTTGACTTGCCACCATTGAAGAATTGTTATTTGGATGTTAATCTTGCCGATAATGTTAAAAAGAAACCTTTGGGGAGGATTGATAATGTGCACATTACGGTTAACAATAACCTTGTCCCCGTTGATTTTGTTGTCTTGGATATCGAATGCAATGCATCTTGTCCTATTGTATTGGGAAGACCTTTTCTTCGAACTCGTTGGTGCTCGTTATTGATATGAGGGAAGGTAATATTAAATATCAATTTCCTCTCAAGAAAGGTATGGAACACTTCCCTAGAAAGAGAATGAAGTTGCCTTTTGATTCTATTATTAGAACAAGTTATGATGTTGATGCTTCTACTCTCGATGTTACTTGATCTGCACTTTCTGCGCCTAGCTGAAAGGCGTTAAAGAAAAGCGCTTATGGGAGACAACCCATGTTTTTACTACATCACTTTGTTTTATATTTGAGTCTTGGAAGTTGTTTACTACTGTAGCAACCTCTCCTTATCATGTTTTTGTGCCAAGTAAAGTTTCTATGTCAAAGTTGATGTTATATTTGGGATCGCTGCGCAGAAACAGCATTGCTGTCTGTCACGAATCTGGGCACTGTTCTCTGTAGAAAATTCGAAAAAATCTGCCAATTTACGAGCGTGATCCTCAGATATGTACGCAACTTTCATTAGTTTTGAGTTTTTCCATTTGAGCAAGTCTGGTGCCAGCTTTAAATTCGTCTTTACGGACTGTTCTGTTTTTGACAGATTCTGCCTTTTATTTCGCATTGCCTCTTTTGCCATGTTGGATTTATTTCTTTGATCCATTAATGTCCAGTAGCATTATGCAATGTCCAGAAGTGAAAATAATGATTGTGTCACCTCTGAATGTGTGAATTATTAATTGTGCACTAACCCTCTAATGAGTTTGCTTGAAGTTTGGTGTGAAGGAAGTTTTCAAGGGTCAACAGAGGAGAATGATATACTATGATCAAGAGGAGTGAAAGCTCTAAGCTTGGGGATGCCCCCGTGGTTCACCCCTGCATATTCTAAGAAGACTCAAGCGTCTAAGCTTGGGGATGCCCAAGGCATCCCCTTCTTCATCGACAACATCATCGGGTTCCTCCCCGAAACTATATTTTTATTCAATCACATCTTGTGTTCTTTACTTGGAGCGTCGGTTTGTTTTTGTTTTTGTTTTGTTTGAATAAAATGGATCCTAGCATTCACTTTGTGGGAGAGAGACACGCTCCGCTGTTGCATATGGACAAATATGTCCTTAGGCTTTACTCATAATGTTCAAGGCGAAGTTTCTTCTTCGTTAAATTGTTATATGGTTGGAATTGGAAAATGCTACATGTAGTAATTCTAAAATGTCTTGGATAATGTGATACTTGGCAATTGTTGTGCTCATGTTTAAGCTCTTGCATCATATGCTTTGCACCCATTAATGAAGAAATACATAGAGCTTGCTAAAATTTGATTTGCATATTTGGTCTCTCTAAGGTCTAGATAATATCTAGTATTGAGTTTTGAACAACAAGTAAGACGGTGTAGAGTCTTATAATGTTTACAATATGTCTTTTATGTGAGTCTTGCTGCACCTGTTCATCCTTGAGTTTGCTTCAAATAACCTTGCTAGCCTAAACCTTGTATCGAGAGGGAATACTTCTCATGCATCCAAAATCCTTGAGCCAACCACTATGCCATTTGTGTCCACCATACCTACCTACTACATGGTATTTCTCCGCCATTCCAAAGTAAATTGCTTGAGTGCTACCTTTAAAAATTCCATCATTCACCTTTGCAATATATAGCTCATGGGACAAAATAGCCTTAAAAACTATCGTAGTATTGAATATGTACTTATGCACTTTATCTTTTATTAAGTTGATTGTTGTGCGATAACCATGCTTCTGGGGAACGCCATCAACTATTGTTGAATATCATGTGAGTTGCTATGCATGTCCGTCTTGTCTGAAGGTCTATCATTTTAGTGGTTGGAGCATGCAAAATTGTGCTAGAGAAGAACATTGGGCCGCTAACTAAAGCCATGAATCATGGTTGAAGTTTCAGTTTTGGACATATATCCTCAATCTCATATGAGAACAATAATCATTGCTACATGCTTGTGCATTTAAGAGGAGTCCATTATCTGTTGTCCATGTTGTCCCGGTATGGATGTCTAAGTTGAGAATAATCAAAAGCGAGAAATCCGAAATGCGAGCTTTCTCCTTAGACCTTTGTACGAGCGGCATGGAGGTACCCCTTTGTGACACTTGGTTGAAACATGGCATGCAAAGATCCGGTAGTCCAAGCTAAGTAGGACGAGGTGCGGACACTATTAGTATACTATGCATGAGGCTTGCAACTTGTAAGATATAATTTACATAACTCATATGCTTTATTACTACCGTTGACAAAATTGTTTCATGTTTTCAAAATAAAAGCTCTAGCACAAATACAATAATCGATGCTTTCCTCTTTGAAGGACCTTTCTTTTACTTTTATTGTTGAGTCAGTTTACCTATCTCTCTCCACCTTAAGAAGCCAACACTTGTGTGAACTGTGCATTGATTCCTACATACTTGCATATTGCACTTGTTATATTACTTTATGTTGACAATATCCATGAGATATACATGTTATAAGTTGAAAGCAACTCGCTGAAACTTAATCTTCCTATGTGTTGCTTCAACACCTTTACTTTGATTTATTGCTTTATGAGTTAACTCTTATGCAAGACTTATTGATGCTTGTCTTGAAGTACTATTCATGAAAAGTCTTTGCTATATGATTCACTTGTTTACTCATGTCATTACCTTTGTTTTGATCGCTGCATTCATTACATATGTTTACAAATAGTATGATCAAGATTATGATGGCATGTCACTTCGTAAATTATCTTTGTTATCGTTTTACTCGCTCGGGACGAGCAGAACTAAGCTTGGGGATGCTGATACGTCTCCAACGTATCGATAATTTCTTATGTTCCATGCTACTTTATTGATGATACCTACATGTTTTATGCACATTATATGTCATATTTATGCATTTTCCGGAACTAACCTATTAACAAGATGCCGAAGAGCCGCTTGTCATGTTTTCGCTGTTTTTGGTTTCAGAAATCCTAGTAAGGAAATATTCTCGGAATTGGACGAAACTTTCGCCCGGGGTCCTATTTTTGCACGAAGCTTCCGGAAGACCGAAGAGATAACGAAGTGGGGCCACGAGGCAGCCGGGGGACAGGGCGGCGCGGGCTGGCCCCTGGCCGCGCGGCCCTGTCATCTGGGCACCTCGTGTGGCCCCCTGACCTACCCTTCCGCCTACTTAAAGCCTCCGTCGCGAAACCCCCAGTACCGAGAGCCACGATACGGAAAACCTTCCAGAGACGCCGCCGCCGCGAATCCCATCTCGGGGGATTCGAGAGATCGCCTCCGCACCCCTGCCGGAGAGGGGATTCATCTCCCGGAGGACTCTTCATCGCCATGATCGCCTCCGGAGTGATGAGTGAGTAGTTCACCCCTGGACCATGGGTCCATAGCGGTAGCTAGATGGTCGTCTTCTCCTTGTTGTGCTTCATTGTTGGATCTTGTGAGCTGCCTAACATGATCAAGATCATCTATCCGTAATACTATATGTTGTGTTTGTCGGGATCCGATGGATAGAGAATACTATGTTATGGTGATTATCAATCTATTGTTTATGTGTTGTTTATGATCTTGCATGCTCTCCGTTATTAGTAGAGGCTCTGGCCAAGTTTGTACTCTTAACTCCAAGAGGGAGTATTTATGCTCGATAGTGGGTTCATGCCTCCATTGAATTTGGGACAGATGATGAGAAAGTTCTAAGGTTGTGGATGTGCTGTTGCCACTAGGAATAAAACATTGATTCTATGTCTAAGGATGTAGTTGTCGATTACATTACGCACCATACTTAATGCAATTGTCTCGTTGCTTAGCAACTTAATACCGAATGGGGTTCGGACGATAACCTCGAAGGTGGACTTTTTAGGCATAGATGCAGCTTGGATGGCGGTCTATGTACTTTGTCGTAATGCCCAATTAAATCTCACTATATTTATCATATCATGTATATGCATTGTTATGCCTTTCTCTATTTGTCAATTGCCCGACCGTAATTTGTTCACCCAACATGCTTTTATCTTATGGGAGAGACACCTCTAGTGAACTGTGGACCCCGGTCCTATTCTTTACATAGCATAAATTCTACTGCAATTGTGTTTTACTATTTTCTTTGCAAACATCTTCCACTCGATACGTTTAATCCTTTGTTACAGCAAGCCGGTGAGATTGACAACCTCACTGTTTCGTTGGGGCAAAGTACTTTGGTTTTGTTGTGCAGATTCCACGTTGGCGCCGGAATCCCTGTTGTTGCGCCGCATCACATTTCGCCACCATCAACCTTCAACGTGCTTCTTGACTCCTACTGGTCTGATTAAACCTTGGTTTCTTACTGAGGGAAACTTGCCACTGTGCGCATCATACCTTCCTCTTGGGGTTCCCAACGGACGTGTACATCTACGCGCATCAAGGCGCCTCACCTAAATCTCCGGTGACCCTCGCCACAAAGGCCTAGGTCACGGTTCCACTAAGGGATTTCCTTCGAGGCGGAAACCGGGCCTTACAAAAAGCTTGGGGCACGCATCCACAACTTAATTGGAGGCTCCCAAGAAATCGCCACAAAGGCCTCAAATCCGTCTAGGGTTCCAAGAGCCCAAGAGTAACAACTTTCTTGCTTTCACTTCCACGAATCACCGTGGAGAACTCAAACCTATGCACCAAATGCAATGGCAAGAACACCACAAAGATGCTCAAGTCCTTCTCTCTCAAATTCCAACAAAGCTACAAAAGCTATTGGGGGAATAAGAGAGGAAGAACAAAGGAATTCACAAAGAACACCAAGATCAAGATCTAGAGAGTTCCACTCACAAAGAGATGGATTTGATTGGTAGAAGTGTAGATCTAGATCTCCTCTCTCTTTTCCCTCAAATGGGGGCAAGAATCATGGAGGGATAGAGAGATAGGGCAAGCTTCTCAAGAACAACAATGGAGGAGAGAGAGAGTGGAAGAAGCAACAGCCCAAGGAGGAAGAAGGGGGGTATTTATACCCCCAAGAAAATCGAGCCGTTGGGCAAAACCAGGGCCGGATAATCCGGCCTTAGTAAGGGATCCGGCCCCCCCGGATAATCCGGCCTCAGGGACAAAACCTGGTAGAAATCCGGCCAAAAGTCCGGCCCCTATCCAGAGCTGCTTTTCGTCTGGTCCTTAGCCAATTTCGAGGGGGCCGGATATTTTCGAAATATCCGGCCCGGATAATCCGGCCCTGGGACAAAACCGGGACAATATCCGGGCAAATTTCCTGCCCCAATACTGAGCAGCAATTCCTCAGGTCCTTAGCCGATTTCGGGGGGGCCGGATATTTCCGAAATATCCGGCCCGGATAATCCGGCCCGGATATTTCCAAAATATCCGGCCTAGGCAAACTGCAGAAACACCAAAACTAGAACGGGCATAACTTTTGCATCCGGACTCCGATTTCGATGATCTTGGGCTTGTTTTAAAGCTAGGAACAAGCTCTACAAGATCATGCAGGAAACCATCATAGTACAACAAGGGAGGATAGAAACAAATGATGAAAGGTTTGACCTATCTAAAAAGACATACCGGTAAAACCTCCATTCTTGAAAATGCAACAAGTTGCCCGTGCAAAAACCATTCTTGATGAACTAGAGCTTGTCATGAGAATAAGCACAAGCTCTAAATCATCACATGGATAAGATCCAAATAATAACCAAGAAAGATGATGAACCAAACTCGAAAACGCAACAAGTGATCTATGCAAAATCCGTTTTCGATGAACTAGAGCTTGTCATGAGAATAAGCACAAGCTCTAAAACATCACATGGATAAGGTCCAAATAACAACCAAGAAATATGATGCAAGGATGCAAAGGTTTGAGCTCTCTCCGAACGATACGATCGAGTTACTCACTCGAGAGCCCTCTTGATAGTACGGCCACTAAACTATAAACCGGTCTCCAACTACACTATGAGACCGGTGAGAAAGAAACCCTATCAAGAGCAAACCTTATACTTGCGCATTCCACTTGAGCTTGATGACGATGATCTTGACCTCAACAAGATGGAACGCCTTTCTTGCTTGTGCTTGCTTGATGAAGTCTTGTAGATTGCTCCCCCATAAACCACCATGGGAGAGCTACTTCTTCGGCGCATCTTCACATAACCATGACCACCATGTGGATTGCTCCCCCATAATCCACCATGGGAGAGCTTCTTCTTCGGCGCATCTTCACATATCCATGATCACCATATGGATGGCAAGACTCAAGCAAAGGATCTCTTCGAGATGGCTCATCTTGAACTTGCACTTCATTCTTCATTCTTCATCATATTGATGTCTTGAAGTAACTTGAGGGCTCACTTCATCTTCATCTTCAAGACATACTTGACACTTGATATCCTTCATCAATTTCTTCTTATTGCAACCTTGAAGAAAACAAATGGTTCAAGAATTGCCTATGGACAACTCCTATTAATATAACTCAATGCAAACATTAGTCCATAGGGATTGTCATTAATTACCAAAACCACACATGGGGGCTCCATGCACTTTCAGCCTCGGGGCCGTCCAGGGCGGTACGGCGAACGCACGGCCGGCGGTTGCCTCGCGCCGACGGAGGATGAGCATGGGCGAATTGCCCTGGCGCTAGAAGCCGCTGTAGCGGAAAAAAATCGGCAAGCCCTGGCGCTGGCCCTCGTCGGAGCTCCAACCCTATCCACTCACTGACGCCACGGCAACGGCGAGCGCGTGCAAGATTGGGTTTGCAGCTAGGTGAAGATGAGAGGATGAGAGAGTTGTATGTGGTGAAGGGGATAAGACGAAAGCGACACTACTCCGCGTGCGTGAGGTTAGAGACGGATTGCTTTACCATCTCACGGACGATAAACGGTCGTTAGACACGTGTCAGCCAGTTACCGCGTGCTCACGTATACACCCGGTCACCAGGCTTCATCCGAAAGGAGGAAACCCTAACTCGTGGATGACACCTCCACCCACGAATTTCCAGCCACCAAAGTAACGTTTTTTGCCTCCCCCATGGATCCCATCTCCATGGGGGAGGGCTCCCAAGAAGCCATGAAGGAGGGAGGCTAAGGGGCGGCGCTCCCCAAGCTTGCTGGCGGCGAGGAAAGGAGTTCCTCGCGCTGCCCCTCTCCAACGTCTTCACCGCCATCTCCATCACCATCTCCTCCTTGTATTCAGTGGTTCATCCTCCCACAAACCCCTGTACCGTCCTATGTAAACATGGTGTTTGATGCTGTAATATTTATCCTATGATCTATGTCATGTGTATGTAGTATATTTGTCTTTTGATTGCTTTGTTGAATGTCTATGGTTCATTAGAGTTCTATGTTGATATGGTACTGTCCTTTGGTGTCCATTATACTTGTGCGCGCATGGATCAACACCATAGGGTTAGTAGTATGTGCAAAGGAAGGGGGTAGTCCTGCCGGAGTGACAGAAACATGAGGGCTCAAACCGGTTAGTTGCATGTATGGGAGTAAGAGGACCATAAACTTAAGGCTATGGTTGGGGAAACCCTAATGCATTGTTAGTATTTACGGATGTTTGCTAACAATTCAATCATATAGTACTTGTAATCCCAAGTAGTGGAGCACTTGTATATTTAGCCTCTCCCACATTGAAAACTACATCAAAGACAATGAACTAAATCTCTTCACTAATTAATCTTGGACAAAGCCACCACAATTACCACCACTTTTCCACACTCATGGTATTGTTAGAATATGGTTACTTAGTCTATCTTATTGCTGCATCACTAACATTTACTTTCATGTATTTATTATCTTGCAAAGCTATCTCTCATACCCGTATTGCTACCGTAGTTTTATTTCCTAGATAATGCAAACGTTTAGTGCGCGTAGAGTTGTACCAGTGGTTGATAGAACTTGAGAGAATACTTATCCTACCTTTAGCTCCTCGTTGGGTTCGACACTCTTACTTATCGAAAAGGCTACACACGATCCCCTATACTTGTGGGACATCACCGCTCAACAAGCAACTTATAAGAACTAAGATACATAGTGTAACATCCCAAGTTTTAACAATAATGAAATCAAGGAGAGATCAAGTACTCAAAATTTTGCAACAAACAAAAACTTTTTAACATGCATATGTGTCACATACAAGTTCAGGCATATGAGTGATTTTCCTTGGTGCTTTTGCCATGATGAATGTTTGTGTGCTTGCAAGAGTGCTAAAACCCTAGTACAAGAACACTCGATCATTCAAACCAAAGGAAAAATAAAAGAAGAAAGAAATAAGAAGGATGCCATACACACTCACATATGAAATGGCCAAATTTGCAAATAAGTAACCTAGGCCATAATGGCTTGCACCATTGGTTGTAATTGGATACTAAACACTTATTATCACTTTTAGAATCAAAGAAACTCAAATCAAATCAAATTTGAATGAAATATGAGCTCACATGCACTCATGGTCACTTTGGACAATTATAACCTGATGCCTACTTTGAGCCTGGTTATTTCAAGTTTTCTCAACTAAACTTTGTCAAACCTTTGCACCTCATCCAAGTCAACATAAAAGTGAACAACTTTGCTCAAGCAACCCACTACAAACTCTTTATAGATTCAATTATATCATCAAGCAAAGTTGGAACCAGAATTGAATGTGAAGATCATGCCCATTTTTGGATTTTTGCAAACTACCTCAATTTTGACCACCACCACCACCACACTACTGCAAATAATATATAAATCAAACCCTCCGAATTTCACTAAAAAATTCCAAACTTTTGTTCTTGCGGGCATTTCATCGAGCACCGAGTGAGCACTTTCTTGCCAACCCTAGACCTGCTAATATCCAACGTGTTGTTGCCTAAACCACCTTGCCTAGGTCATCCAAGACACTCTCCTACATCCTCTGGACCAAAGCCAAGCCTCAGGACACCAGTACATGCATGAGATCATCCTACACTATGCCATGCCGTGGCATGTCCACCTCTACCCATGCCATTCCTTGTTCCACTCAAATCTAACGTGCCAAAGTATGTCACTGCGACCCCTCTCACTCTCCTACGTCTGCTAGACACTTTGCTCGACGAAACGGAGCACCATACGCGCCAGGACAAGGACGCCCAGTGACGTCCACGACGCGCCAGAGCACGCCGCGACGCGCACTGGACGCGCCAGAGCGTCGAAGCCCCTCGTCACCACCAGCCTCCGTTTGACCTCTCCGCTCGCCACCAGCTTCCCCACGTCACCCTCTACGCGCCAGACGTGCCCATTGGCTCGCTCGACGCCTGTAGACGACGACACCGTCGGCGACTTCCGCCACGGTACCGCACGCTCGCGTCATGTGCCCGTCCTCAACTCTGCCTCGTTTTCACCACAATCACGCCTGGCGTGACCACCATGACCTCGCCAACACGCGCGCGTCATCGCCGATCCGCCAACTCCCCGTAGACGCATCACCATGGTCGCCACCTCCGCGAGCTCCTCGGCCTCGCCTCGCCACTATAAAAGGAGGCCTCTCCGCCCCAAATCAACCACACCAGCAGCTTCCCCTCTTTTCTCTCGCCCTCCTCGACCTCTCTCCGCTCGACATTGCTCACTCTAGACCTCCAATTGCTTCCTCACCGCCCGTGCGCCGCCGCGAAGCTCGCCGGAGCTAGACGCCACCCACGGAGACGAAACCGCTACAGTGCTGCTTCCCCTACCTCGCCAACATCATCTCCGCGCCTCGCCGACCCTCGCCTCGCCGCCGGTGAGCCGTCGACCCCCTACCTGCGCCGCCCGTGCCCTCCCTTCTCGCCGTCGTCGACGATGAACACGATCCGTTGGATCGCGTTCTAATCGTGCGGCGCGGATAAATCCTTACCGCTTCGGCGTGTTGACACGACGCCGACGTGTGGCCCCCGCTAGTCGGGCGGCCCGTTGCGTGGAACGCGCACTCGGGCCGGCCCAACTTCTTTCTCCCTGTGCAGCCCATTCATTTTCCCGCCAGCCCATTTATTTCAAACTTTAATTTTCGAATTTTGTTAATTACTCTCAGATGCTGATTTCAAATTTAAATAGAATAAAATCTACCCAACCAAATTTGACAAATTTTATATATTTGGAAACCTTGTGAAAATGTCTACAAAACTACACTGGTCCCAACCCTAGATTGTTTGTCGAATTAATCTGAGAAAATAAACAAGGCAGGGCCTTTTTCCACTTCAATTAATTATTAAAAATTGAATAAAAATGCTTTTAAGATGAAACCAACTCTCAAAAATCACATTTCAACATATTTATCAGAATATGTAAAAATATTGTATCATTGTTTTGCATGATCATGTCCTTGTTTCAAAATTGGCCCTAAGGCTATTTAAAGTACTCTTTAAATGAGCCTATTTCTTATTAATGTGTATGAGAGCATCTCCCTCATTTAAATCTTGTCTACACTAAGTGAATATAAGAAAGACACCATGGTCATGTTAAATTCATACTAAATTAGTTAATGATATCAAATCATTGATCATGAGTTATTAAAAGGCATGAGGTGATGAACCTCATTTAAATCTTTTCCCAAATAATAATTATGAAGAGGTTGACCTTGGTCAACCTAGGTCATATGACATTAATTGAGGAAATTAAATCTTAATAAGACTTAATGAGAGGAAATTATTTTCTCTCAAGAAATAAAAAGAAACCTACATTAATATTTATAATGAGAGGAAATTATTTTTTCTTAAGAATAATAATTAAATCAACTCACATAATAAACATGTGTTATGATAGCCTAGTAAGAGTGATTCATATGTGTGCTTAGCTTAGTATTTGAGTTGTGTGGTGATTGTGTGTATCATACTCGTATTTAGACGCTAGTACCGAGGAGTACGCCGAGGAGGAGGAGGTGTACACTCAAGGAGAGGAGGACCACTTTGACCAGTACAACAATCAAGGCAAGCTAATACACTTGCAAAGTGCAAAGCTCTCAAGGGCAAAGCACCTCACCATTTGCTTTATCCTTATTAAGCCTATCCCAGTTTTATTACAAGCTTTACTTTCAAGTTTTACTACCTTACTTTGTTCAAGTACTTTTTGATTCATGATTTACTTAATCTAGAGTAGGATAATATCATCTAAGTTAGTATATGTCAATCAAGCTAAGATAGCACCCCTCCTGACTAGTGGCTAGTGCTAAATGCCTAAAATTGACTACTCTAGATGGGAACATGGTGATAAGAGATGATGATGGTGAAGTTGTGAAAGAAATTTTGAATGGGGAAGAATACCAAGAGAAGATAGTGATTTTTGATTAAAAACTAATGTTGGTTTGGGATGCGATACCTTTCCAATATTGAGTACCCCCACAATACCTGATTATGGGTAAGGCTTAACTAGAAGTTTATGTATCTTAGTATGGGTTCCCTCTGAACACACATCATAGGGGTTATGCCGAGGCTGCCTCAGTTGTTGAGAAATGATGTGAATTAAGGTGAACTGTCCGGCCAAGCCTGTGCGGTTCCCGGGTTGACGGTTGGTCTTCATTTGGGAGGCCAAGCTCATGGGGAGAGGTGCTCATACTAGGGTTAGTAAATGAAAGGTTATGGTTGATGATCCGCGTCTTGTGCTACGATGATTGGGGAAATCCCGACGGATGGAATCAAATGTTGTGGCACAAGTGTGCAACCTCTGCAGAGTGTAAACCTATTCGAATAGCCGTGTCCACGGTTACGGACGGTTGGAAAGGCCATCTAGTTTCCAGTATTAGGATTTGAATATGAATGTTGAATGATGAATTATGGTGAATCACAACTGAGTTGTGGGAATGACACTAATGTTCCCACTTGAGTTAGTTAAATTTATGAATGGTCTATATGAAATAAGTATAAACTAAAATTGGCTTTATGCAAATGAAACTAGAGCTTAGCACCCCCTCTTTAAATTAGTTAGTGATTACTTTGGTATTAGTTTGCGAGTACTTCAAAGTACTCACGGCTGTGTCCCTGGCTATTCAAATGGCTAGAATATGAAGAAGAGCAGCAGTATGAGGACGACGGTCAGCAGGACGTCTACAACAACTAGGAGTCGCCTGACGTCAAGCGTTGGCCTGTGGACTATAGAGTCCTTGTATCTTACGCTTCCGCTATGAACTTGTGTTATGTTTGCTGACTAGTTTGTTGATCAATAGATCAACTATTTATGTAATATGGATCATGTGATTCCAAGTTGTAAGACTTTATGGTTTGTAATAAATGATGACTGTGATACTTAACTATTATGCCTCGCAACAACAATATTCCTGGGATTGCGATGTATGACATAATAGGCATCCGGACTTAAAAATCCGGGTGTTGACAAGTTGGTATCAGAGCCATTGTTTGACCTTAGGAGACCCTAGTTTAGAATGGACGTTCTGAAAAATCTAGTTTATAAAACCAAGAAAATGACTATCTGTGAAAAATTTACTCATGTTCTCTTCTACAGGATCTTTTCGAAAATGAGGAGCCATGCCCCTTCTTCTAAATTTATCTAAAAATATTGCCACACTTAGTCACATCTCTAACTTACTCATCCATTTCACTTTCAGATGGAGCCCTACGTCCAGACGGAGACCTATGACCTGGAGAACGGAGGAAGTCTGGTGTTCGAGCGCGACTTGTACCTTGTGTCCGAGAAGCTCGAACGCCCACCTCCCAAGTTCCATGGAGTCCGGATCCACGACACCCCCACCGGGGAACGAGCGATGGATGATCACCGCTGACTTGAAGGGAAGTTCGGAGCCTCCCATCTCGGAGAGGATCCTTTTCTCCTTCAAGGCATGCAACTGGCCGGACGGGCTGGCTCACGCTCTTCAGGAGGGACTTGCCCGGGTGTGCGGGCAGAACATCAACGACCCGCCGGACTGTTGCAACCCTTACAGATTCCGGAATGGAAGTGGGACTCAGTCGGAATGGACTTTATCACCGGACTGCCCAAATCTAGCCGGGGAAATGATTCCATTTGGGTAGTGGTAGACAGATTAACCAAAGTAGCCCATTTTATCCCCGTCAAAACCACTTTTCAAGGCCCAAAACTAGCAGAATTGTACATCTCAAGAATAGTCGCCCTGCATGGAACACCCAAGTCAATAGTGTCAGATAGAGGATCGCAGTTCACCTCAAGATTACAGCGAAAGTACATGAAGGACTTGGAACCGGGCTAAATTTTAGCACCGCTTATCACCCCCGGATCGACGGACGGAGCGAAAGAGTCAACCGAGATACTCGAGGACATGTTGAGAGCACATGTATCTGGAATATGGATCCAAGTGGGAAGACTGTTTGCCTTACGCAGAATTCTCGTACAACAACAGTTATCAAGCCAGCTTACAAATGGCCCCCTTTGAAGCCCTGTATGGAAGGAAGTGCCGTACCCCTCTGAATTGGTCAGAAGTCGGAGAAAGCCAAGTCTTTGGACCGGATGTTCTTCGAGAAGCCGAAGAGAAGGTGCACAAGATTCGCGAGTACCTCAAGACTGCGCAATCAAGACGGAAGAGCTACGGCCGACACGAGACGCCGAGAGATGACATTTGAAATTGGAGATTTTGTTTATCTCAAGGTGTCACCCCTCAAAGGAATGCAGAGATTCCAGGTGAAAGGAAAGCTCGCGCCCGATATGTCGGACCCTTCAAGGTTACGAGCCGCCGCGGAGAAGTATCTTATCAAGCTGGAACTACCGGAAGAGATGGCGGCTGTGCACAATGTGTTTCACATCTCATTGCTCCGGAAGTGCCTTGAAGTACCGGAGAAGACTGAAGTGTTCAAGAATATTGATCACAGATCAGTGGACATCAACTCAGATTTGACGTATCGAGAAGTGCCCATTCGTATCTTGGAAGAAGCATACGGAACCACCCGCACCGGGAGTATTAAGTTCCTCGAAGATTCGGTGGAGCAATCACACTGAAGACGAAGCCACACGGGAGCGAGAGGAAGATATGAAGAAGGAATACCCAGACCTCTTTAGCACCTAGTTTTCTTTAAGATCTCGGGACGAGATCTTTTGTAAGGGGGAAGGGTTTGTAACATCCCAAGTTTTAACAATAATGAAATCAAGGAGAGATCAAGTACTCAAAATTTTGCAACAAACAAAAACTTTTTAACATGCATATGTGTCACATACAAGTTCAGGCATATGAGTGATTTTCCTTGGTGCTTTTGCCATGATGAATGTTTGTGTGCTTGCAAGAGTGCTAAAACCCTAGTACAAGAACACCTGATCATTCAAACCAAAGGAAAAATAAAAGAAGAAAGAAATAAGAAGGATGCCATACACACTCACATATGAAATGGCCAAATTTGCAAATAAGTAACCTAGGCCATAATGGCTTGCACCATTGGTTGTAATTGGATACTAAACACTTATTATCACTTTTAGAATCAAAGAAACTCAAATCAAATCAAATTTGAATGAAATATGAGCTCACATGCACTCATGGTCACTTTGGACAATTATAACTTTGATGCCTACTTTGAGCCTGGTTATTTCAAGTTTTCTCAACTAAACTTTGTCAAACCTTTGCACCTCATCCAAGTCAACATAAAAGTGAACAACTTTGCTCAAGCAACCCACTACAAACTCTTTATAGATTCAATTATATCATCAAGCAAAGTTGGAACCAGAATTGAATGTGAAGATCATGCCCATTTTGGATTTTTGCAAACTACCTCAATTTTGACCACCACCACCACCACACTACTGCAAATAATATATAAATCAAACCCTCCGAATTTCACTAAAAAATTCCAAACTTTTGTTCTTGCGGGCATTTCATCGAGCACCAGCTGAGCACTTTGCTGCCAACCCTAGACCTGCTAATATCCAACGTGTTGTTGCCTAAACCACCTTGCCTAGGTCATCCAAGACACTCTCCTACATCCTCTGGACCAAAGCCAAGCCTCAGGACACCAGTACATGCATGAGATCATCCTACACTATGCCATGCCGTGGCATGTCCACCTCTACCCATGCCATTCCTTGTTCCACTCAAATCTAACGTGCCAAAGTATGTCACTGCGACCCCTCTCACTCTCCTACGTCTGCTAGACACTTTGCTCGACGAAACGGAGCACCATACGCGCCAGGACAAGGACGCCCAGTGACGTCCACGACGCGCCAGAGCACGCCGCGACGCGCCTCTGGACGCGCCAGAGCGTCGAAGCCCCTCGTCACCACCAGCCTCCGTTTGACCTCTCCGCTCGCCACCAGCTTCCCCACGTCACCCTCTACGCGCCAGACGTGCCCATTGGCTCGCTCGACGCCTGTAGACGACGACACCGTCGGCGACTTCCGCCACGGTACCGCACGCCTGCGTCATGTGCCCGTCCTCAACTCTGCCTCGTTTTCACCACAATCACGCCTGGCGTGACCACCATGACCTCGCCAACACGCGCGCGTCATCGCCAGTCCGCCAACTCCCCTGTAGACGCATCACCATGGTCGCCACCTCCGCAGCTCCTCGGCCTCGCCTCGCCACTATAAAAGGAGGCCTCTCCGCCCCAAATCAACCACACCAGCAGCTTCCCCTCTTTTCTCTCGCCCTCCTCGACCTCTCTCTGCTCGACATTGCTCACTCTAGACCTCCAATTGCTTCCTCACTGCCCGTGCGCCGCCGCAGAAGCTCGCCGGAGCTAGACGCCACCCCTGGAGACGAAACTGCTACAGGCTGCTTCCCCTACCTCGCCAACATCATCTCCGCGCCTCGCCGACCCTCGCCTCGCCGCCGGTGAGCCGTCGACCCCCTACCTGCGCCGCCCGTGCCCTCCCTTCTCGCCGTCGTCGACGATGAACACGATCCGTTGGATCGCGTTCTAATCGTGCGGCGCGGATAAATCCTTACCGCTTCGCTGTTGACACGACGCTGACGTGTGGCCCCCGCTAGTCAGGCGGCCCGTTGCGTGGAACGCGCACCTGGGCCGGCCCAACTTCTTTCTCCCTGTGCAGCCCATTCATTTTCCCGCCAGCCCATTTATTTCAAACTTTAATTTTCGAATTTTGTTAATTACTCTCAGATGCTGATTTCAAATTTAAATAGAATAAAATCTACCCAACCAAATTTGACAAATTTTATATATTTGGAAACCTTGTGAAAATGTCTACAAAACTACACTGGTCCCAACCCTAGATTGTTTGTCGAATTAATCTGAGAAAATAAACAAGGCAGGGCCTTTTTCCACTTCAATTAATTATTAAAAATTGAATAAAAATGCTTTTAAGATGAAACCAACTCTCAAAAATCACATTTCAACATATTTATCAGAATATGTAAAAATATTGTATCATTGTTTTGCATGATCATGTCCTTGTTTCAAAATTGGCCCTAAGGCTATTTAAAGTACTCTTTAAATGAGCCTATTTCTTATTAATGTGTATGAGAGCATCTCCCTCATTTAAATCTTGTCTACACTAAGTGAATATAAGAAAGACACCATGGTCATGTTAAATTCATACTAAATTAGTTAATGATATCAAATCATTGATCATGAGTTATTAAAAGGCATGAGGTGATGAACCTCATTTAAATCTTTTCCCAAATAATAATTATGAAGAGGTTGACCTTGGTCAACCTAGGTCATATGACATTAATTGAGGAAATTAAATCTTAATAAGACTTAATGAGAGGAAATTATTTTCTCTCAAGAAATAAAAAGAAACCTACATTAATATTTATAATGAGAGGAAATTATTTTTCTTAAGAATAATAATTAAATCAACTCACATAATAAACATGTGTTATGATAGCCTAGTAAGAGTGATTCATATGTGTGCTTAGCTTAGTATTTGAGTTGTGTGGTGATTGTGTGTATCATACTCGTATTTAGACGCTAGTACCGAGGAGTACGCCGAGGAGGAGGAGGTGTACACTCAAGGAGAGGAGGACCACTTTGACCGGTACAACAATCAAGGCAAGCTAATACACTTGCAAAGTGCAAAGCTCTCAAGGGCAAAGCACCTCACCATTTGCTTTATCCTTATTAAGCCTATCCCAGTTTTATTACAAGCTTTACTTTCAAGTTTTACTACCTTACTTTGTTCAAGTACTTTTTGATTCATGATTTACTTAATCTAGAGTAGGATAATATCATCTAAGTTAGTATATGTCAATCAAGCTAAGATAGCACCCCTCATGACTAGTGGCTAGTGCTAAATGCCTAAAATTGACTACTCTAGATGGGAACATGGTGATAAGAGATGATGATGGTGAAGTTGTGAAAGAAATTTTGAATGGGGAAGAATACCAAGAGAAGATAGTGATTTTTGATTAAAAACTAATGTTGGTTTGGGATGCGATACCTTTCCAATATTGAGTACCCCCACAATACCTGATTATGGGTAAGGCTTAACTAGAAGTTTATGTATCTTAGTATGGGTTCCCTCTGAACACACATCATAGGGGTTATGCCGAGGCTGCCTCCGTTGTTGAGAAATGATGTGAATTAAGGTGAACTGTCCGGCCAAGCCACTGTGCGGTTCCCGGGTTGACGAGTTGGTCTTCATTTGGGAGGCCAAGCTCATGGGGAGAGGTGCTCATACTAGGGTTAGTAAATGAAAGGTTATGGTTGATGATCCGCGTCTTGTGCTACGATGATTCGGGGAAATCCCGACGGATGGAATCAAATGTTGTGGCACAAGTGTGCAACCTCTGCGAGTGTAAACCTATTCGAATAGCCGTGTCCACGGTTACGGACGGTTGGAAAGGCCATCTAGTTTCCGGTATTAGGATTTGAATATGAATGTTGAATGATGAATTATGGTGAATCACAACTGAGTTGTGGGAATGACACTAATGTTCCCACTTGAGTTAGTTAAATTTATGAATGGTCTATATGAAATAAGTATAAACTAAAATTGGCTTTATGCAAATGAAACTAGAGCTTAGCACCCCCTCTTTAAATTAGTTAGTGATTACTTTGGTATTAGTTTGCGAGTACTTCAAAGTACTCACGAGCTGTGTCCACTGGCTATTCAAATGGCCAGAATATGAAGAAGAGCAGCGGTATGAGGACGACGGTCAGCGAGGACGTCTACAACAACTAGGAGTCGCCGACGTCAAGCGTTGGCCTGTGGACTATAGAGTCCTTGTATCTTACGCTTCCGCTATGAACTTGTGTTATGTTTGCTGACTAGTTTGTTGATCAATAGATCAACTATTTATGTAATATGGATCATGTGATTCCAAGTTGTAAGACTTTATGGTTTGTAATAAATGATGACTGTGATACTTAACTATTATGCCTCGCAACAACAATATTCCTGGGATTGCGATGTATGACATAATAGGCATCCGGACTTAAAAATCCGGGTGTTGACACATAGCAACATATTCATCATCACAATAGTTTTTAAGCTCTTTTCCCATGAGCTATGTATTGTAAAGACAAAGGAATGAAATTTTAAAGGTAGCACGCAAGTAATTTACTTTGGAATGGCAGAAAAATACGACATATAGGTAGTTATGGTGGACACAAATGGCATAGGTTTTGGCTCAAGGTGTTTGGATGCACGAGAAGTATTTTCTCTCAGTACAAGGTTTTGGCTAGCAAGGTTGTTTGAAACAAACACAAGTATGAACAGGTACAGCAAAAACTTACACAAGAACATATTGCAAGCATTATAAGACTCTACACTGTCTTCCTTGTTCAAACACTTTTACCAGAAAATATCTAGACCTTTAGAGAGACCAATCATGCAAACCAAATTTCAACAAGCTCTACGGTAGTTCTCCACTAATAGATTTAAACTACATGATGCAAGAGCTTAAACATGATCTATGAGAGCTCAAAACAATTGCCAAGTATCAAATTATTCAAGATAATATACCATTTACCACATGAAGCATTTTCTGTTTCCAACCAAATAGCAATCAACGAAGCGGTTTTCAACCTTCGCCATGAACATTAAAGTAAAGCTAAGAACACCAGTGTTCAATATGAAAAAGCGGAGCGTGTCTATCTCCAATACAAGGATTTTTGGGATCCGAATTTATTCAAACATAAACAAAAATAAAAGCAAACAGACGCTCCAAGTAAAGAATATAAGATGTGACAGAATAAAAATATAGTTTCACTAGAAGTGACCTGATAAGTTGTCGATGAAGAAGGTGATGCCTTGGGAATCCCCAAGCTTAGATGCTTGAGTCTTCTTAAAATATGCAGGGATGAACCACGGGGGCATCCCCAAGCTTAGACTTTTCACTCTTCTTGATCATATTATATCATCCTCTTCTCTTGACCCTTGAAAACTTCCTCCACACTAAACTTAAAGCAAACTCATTAGAGGGTTAGTGCGTAATAAAAATTCATATGTTCAGAGAGGACACAATCATTCTTAACACTTCTGGACATTACCCAAGGCTACTGAAAGTTAATGGAACAAAGAAATCCACTCAACACAGTAAAAGAGGCAATGCGAAATAAAAATGCAGAATCTATCAAAACAGAACAGTCCGTAAAGACGAATTTTTCTGAGGCACTTAACTTGCTCAGATGGAAAAACTCAAAACTAATGAAAGTTGCGTACATATCTGAGGATCATGCATGAATTTTCGCTGATTTTTTTGATTCTTCTACAGAAAGAAGGACGCGAATTCGTGACAGACAGCAAATCTGTTTCTGCGCAGAAATCCAAATCTAGTATCAACCTTCTATCAGAGACTTTACTTGGCACAATAACATGATAAGGAGAGGTTGCTACAGTAGTAACAACTTCCAAGACTCAACAAAACAGTAGTAAAAATAAAAACACATGGGTTATCTTCCAAGAAGTGCTTTTCTTTAACGTCTTTCAGCTAGGCGCAGAAAGTGCAAATCAAGTAACATCAAGAGAAGAAGCATCAACATCATAATTTGTTCTAATAATAGAATCAAAAGGCAACTTCATTCTCTTTCTAGGAAAGTGTTCCATACCTTTCTTGAGAGGGAATTGATACTTAATATTTCCTTCTTTCATATCAATAATAGCACCAACAGTTCGAAGAAAGGGTCTTCCCAAGACAATAGGACAAGATGCATTGCATTCAATATCCAAGACAACAAAATCAACGGGGACAAGGTTATTGTTAACCGTAATGTGAACATTATCAATTCTCCCCAAAGGTTTCTTTATAGAATTATCAGCAAGATTAACATCCAAATAACAATTTTTCAATGGTGGCAAGTCAAGCATATCATAAATTTTCTTAGGCATAACAGAAATACTTGCACCAAGATCACATAAAGCATTACAATAAAAATCATTAACTTTCATATTAATGATGGGCTCCCAACCATCTTCCAACTTCCTAGGAATAGAAGCTTCAAGTTTTAATTTCTCTTCCCTAGCTTTAATGAGAGCATTTGTAATATGTTTTGTAAAGGCTAAATTTATAGCACTAGCATTAGGAATTCTAGAAAGTTTTTGTAAGAACTTAATAACTTCAGAAATATGACAACTATCAAAATCTAAACCATTATGATCTACATCATTCTGAAAAATTTCAGCACTTTTATCACAAACAGTTTCATCAGTTTCAGGCAATTTTGCACGCTTTGTACTAGGAGTAGAAACATTGCCAACACCAATTATTTTACCATTGATAGTAGAAGGTTTAGCAACATGTGAAGCATCAACATTACTAGTGGTGGTAATAGTCCAAACTTTAGCTACATTATTCTCTTTAGTAAGTTTTTCTTTTTCTTCTCTTTCCCACCTAGCATGCAATTCAGCCATCATTCTAATATTATCATTAATTCGAACTTGGATAGCATTTGTTTTAGAAAATTTAGTATCTTTAACTTCACCAGGCATAACTTTTAGTTTCAAATTATCAACATCAAGAGCAAGACTATCAACCTTAGAAGCGAGAACATCAATTTTACCAAGCTTTTCTTCAACAGATTTATTAAAAGCAGTTTGTGTACTAATAAATTATTTAAGCATGACTTCAAGACCAGAGGGTGCACTCTTATTATTGTTGTAAGAATTACCATAAGAATTACCATAACCATTACCACTATTAGAAGGATATGGCCTATAGTTGTTGTTACCATAATTATTCCTATAAGCATTGTTGTTGAAATTATTATTTTTAATGAAGTTCACATCAACATGCTCTTCTTGAGCAACCAATGAAGCTAAGGGAACATTATTAGGATCAACATTAGATCTACCATTAACAAGCATAGACATAATAACATCAATCTTATCACACAAAGAAGAGGTTTCTTCAACAGAATTTACCTTCTTACCTTGAGGAGTTCTTTCAGTATGCCATTCAGAGTAATTGATCATCATATCATCAAAAAGTTCTGTTGCAGCACCCAAAGTGATGGACATAAAAGTACCTCCAGCAGCTGAATCCAATAGGTTCCTCGAAGAAAAATTTAATCCTGCATAAAAGGTTTGGATGATCATCCAAGTAGTTAGTCCATGGGTAGGGCAATTCTTTACCAAAGATTTCATTCTCTCCCATGCTTGGGCAACATGTTCATTATCCAATTGCTTAAAATTCATAATGCTACTTCTCAAAGATATAATCTTAGCAGGAGGATAATATTTTCCAATAAAAGCATCTTTACATTTAGTCCATGAATCAATACTATTTTTAGGCAAAGATAGCAACCAATCTTTAGCTCTTCCTCTTAAGGAGAAAGTAAACAATTTCAGTTTTATAATATCACCATCTATATCCTTATACTTTTGCATTTCACAAAGTTCAACAAAATTATTAAGATGGGCAGCAGCATCATCAGTACTAACACTAGAAAATTGCTCTCACATAACAAGATTTAGTAAAGCAGGTTTAATTTCATAAAATTCTGCTGTAGTAGCAGGTGGAGCAATATGAGTGCATATAAAATCATTATTATTGGTGCTAGTGAAATCACACAACTTAGTATTTTCAGGAGTATTCATTTTAACAGTAATAAAAGTAAACTAAGCAAACATAATTAAATAAAGTAAAAACAAGTAACTATTTTTTGTGTTTTTGATATAAGAAAGCAAACAAGACAGAAAAAATAAAGTAAAACAAGACAATAAACAAATTAAAGAGATTGGATGTGAGAGACTCCCCTTGCAGCGTGTCTCGATCTCCCCGGCAACGGCGCCAGAAAACAGTCTTGATGACGCGTGATGCACACGTCCGTTGGGAACCCCAAGAGGAAGGTATGATGCGCACAATAGTAAGTTTTCCCTCAGAAAGAAACCAAGGTTATCGAACCAGTAGGAGATGAAGGCCACGTGAATGTTGTTGGTGGAGGAGTGTAGTGCGGCACAACACCAGGGATTCCGGCGCCAACGTGGAACCTGCACAACACAATCAAAATACTTTACCCCAACGTAACAGTGAGGTTTCAATCTCACCGGCTTGCTGAAAATAAAGGATTAAACGTATGGTGTGGAGAATGATGCTTGTTTGCGAAGAACAACAGAGAACAGAGATTGCAGTAGATTGTATTTCACATGTAAAATAAAGGACCAGGGTCCACAGTTCACTAGTGGTGTCTCTCCAATAAGATAAATAACATGCTGGGTGAACAAATTACAGGTGGGCAATTGACAGAATAGAGATTCATATACATATCATGATGACTACTATGAGATTTAATCAGGGCATTACGACAAAGAACATAGACCGCCATCCGGCATGCATCTATGCCTAAAAAGTCCACCTTCGGAGTTAGCATCCGCACCCCCTCCAGTATTAAGTTGCAAACAACAAACAATTGCATTAAGTATGGTGCGTAATGTAATCAACACAAATATCCTTAGACAAAGCATTGATGTTTTATCCCTAGTGGCAACAACATATCCACAACCTTAGAACTTTCTATCACTGTCCCAGATTCAATGGAGGCATGAACCCACTATCGAGCATAAATACTCCCTCTTGGAGTTACAAGTATCAACTTGGCCAGAGCCTCTACTAGCAACGGAGAGCATGGAAGAACATAAAAAACACATATATGATAGATCAATTAATCAACTTGACATAGTATTCAATATCCATCGGATCCCACCAAACACAACATGTAGCATTACAAATAGATGATCTTGATCATGATAGGCAGATCACAAGATCTAAACATGATAGCACAAGAGGAGAAGACAACCATCTAGCTACTGCTATGGACCCATAGTCCAAGGATGAACTACTCACGCATCATTCCGGAGGTGGGCATGGTGATGTAGAGCCCTCCGGTGATGATTCCCCTCCCGGCGGGGGTGCGGAGAAGCGATCTCCTAAATCCCCCGAGATGGGATTGGCGGCGGCAGCGTCTCTGGAACTTTTTCCGTATCGTGGCTCTCGGTACTAGGGTTTTCGCGACGGAGGGATTAAGTAGGCGAAGGGGCAGCGCAGGGGGGCACTCGAGGGGCCCACCCCATAAGGCGGCGCGGCCAGGGGTGGGGCCGCGCCCCCCTATGGTGTGGCCGCCTCGTGGCCCTTCTCCGTCTCCTCTTCGGTGCTCTGGAACCTTCCGTGGAAAATAAGACCGTGGGCTTTTGTTTCGTCCAATTCCGAGAATATTTCCTGTGTAGGATTTCTGAAACCAAAAACAGCAGAAAACAGGAACTGTCACTTCGGCATCTTGTTAATAGGTTAGTGCCGGAAAATGCATCAAAACATCATAAAGTGTGACAAAACATGTAGGTATTGTCATAAAACTAGCATGGAACATAAGAAATTATAGATACGTTGGAGACGTATCACATGGCTGGTAGAGGCAGAGACAGAGGCCGAGGTCGCGGCCGTGGTCGTGGCCGCGGCAGAGCTGCACGCTCGCCGTCGCCTGTGACACCGTCGTCTTCATCGTCGGACCTGCAGGAGGAGGAGCAAGTGTTGTTCGAGTTCGTCGGTGCCCTCAAGGACGACCCACTCGGCATCCAGAGGCTACCGGACAAGTTCACCGACTTCGTCGCCGGCAACGAGCTAGCCGTGCTGCATCTACGGGAGGCTAGCTGCTACTGCTGGTGGTGGTCGGTGGACGTGCTCTCGACGGGCGCGGCAAGATGTACCTCCACACCGGCTGGGAGAAGTTCGCGCACTACCACGACCTCCAAGCCGACTACGTACTCACATTCTCCTACCTTGGCCACGCGGATATGAGCGTCAAGGTGTTCGACACGTGCTACCACCGGCACTACCACGACGACAACGATGAGGAGGACGATTGAACACACCGAGTGTTGTTTCTTCGCAGCGAAAATAGGCACGGAGGTTTCTGGATATTCTTCCTCGAAAGGACCAACAGGGCTATCATCACCAGCTGGACTTTCTAGTTTGGGTGACTGGTAGTGTTCTTTCTTGGCAGCGAATGCACGAAATCTGCGATGCCAACACTAGTTAGGTTTCCTTATTTTCGAATGTTTTAACTATGTATTATTTTGTGGACACCATGTTCCAAACTATGTCTTAGTTTGTGTAAAGCCATGTTCCCAATTATGTATTAGTTTGTGAAATGTTCCTTCTCTCTATTGAAATAGAAATGAAAAAAACAAAAAGCAGTATTTTAATGTTAAAAAAAGTTTGGGGGGGGGGGGGGGGGGTTTGGGGGACGCGGCTGGGGAGCGACGTCCCCCAAACGCGGCACGAATAAAACATGTTCCCCAAACGCTCGATCCGGCGCCGTCGACGCGGCTGGAGATGCTCTTAGTTGCGAAGACTACTCATTTTATCTATTTCTTTCCTCGAAATAGACTTTCACTCCGTTTTATAAACAAAGCTACATACATTTAAACCGATACAAAAGTGAGAAGAACCTCTTGCAAAGGAGATAAAAAATAATGAATAAGAACAAGAAGTCTCCACACCCTCCAAGATACAACTGATACGTTGACCAACGGGGGAATGATCCCTTCCTTAGCTATACATTGTTAGGTAGGATGAGAAATTGTTAGGTAGGATGAGAATCTCCCCGGGATGAACGCTAGGATAATAACCCGGTTTAAATTTCGCTCCTCCCTGCGAAATTATCGCGAGATGGGAATTCAAACCCGGGTGGGCTGGCTGCGCACTCGCTAGCCTTGCCACTGAGCTAGTACTCAGTTCTCGATACAACCGATACAACAAATTACCAAGTATTTTGGCCTATTAAATATATGGGCACTCCTGTGTGTGTGCGAGGAGATTGATAGTTGCTGAATTACAGTTCATTGAGGAAAAAGTGAAGAAAAGTATGGGAGGTTGGATGGGTGGCACTATGTCTATTGGTGGCAGATTAATTAAAATCGATGCCTGCTTGTCCAATATTGATGTGTATGAAATGTCCATGAGGCTACTTCATAAAACAAATATTGAAAACATATCAAGACCAATCAGAGCTTTCTTTTGGGCTGAAGATGCTAGCAAAAGGAAATATCATTTTGTCAAATGGAGATGGAATGTAAGCCCAAATGTAAAGGAGTGTAAAGGATTCAAATAAATTTAATATAAGTCTGATGTGTAAGTGGTGGTGGAAATTAGAGAATGATGAGAAAAAAATACCCGAGGAACTCTGGAATATATTTTGCCAAACACAGAAGTGGATATTCTCCCTTGTGGTCTGACCTGTTATATGTTAGGGACATCTATTTGTGTGTCAGAAGAATGGCTGTTGGGAATGGCCGTAGAACCAGCTTTTGGGGAGATTATTGGTGTGGTCACTCTCCCTTAAAGGATAAATTTCCTGAAATCTATGAAATTTGCAATGAACAAAACATTATTGTGGCAGCAGCAGCAAATCTGGGCTAGAGATTGTCATTCAGAAGATGGTTGTCCACTAATCTTCAAGAAAAATGGTGTGGCTTAATCAATATTTTTTAATCAGGAGACTTTGACAGATTCAGTGGATAGGCGGAGATAGAAGTGGACAAAAAATGGAGAGTTTACTGTCAAGAGCTTGTAGAAGCAGCTGTGGAGAAATGGCATTGATAGATCATTCAAGCACTTATGGGAAAATAAGATCCCTTTGAAGATCAAGGTGTGGGTGTGGTTGATCTGGCACAATGCCATAGCTACAAAGGACAACCTGTTGAAGAGAAACTGGCCTGGAAATCCCCTTTGCCAATTATGCTTTGCCCATGAATCCATTTGCATCTCTTTTTCTCTTGTCCTGCAGCCAAATACATGTGGAGCATGGTGGGGATTGTTGTCGGTGCCCAGACTCGCCCCGTATCTTTTTCTTAGTTCTTTTGGTGGATGCCGCAATATTCTCGGGCTAGCCGCAATGTCCAAATTGTTGGCCTGGCTGCGATCTGCTGGGCTATTTGGAAATCGCGTAACAAAGCTTGCTTTGAGAGAAAAATCCTAAAAATCATGTTGAACTCATTTGCCAGTATGTGGCTTTTATGAAATATTGGGAAGGTTTACACAGTGCAGCTGACGCCTCGCAATTGCAACAAGGAGTAGATTCTCTTCTCAACCTTGCAATGGGTCTTGCTGCCAGAAGGAATGATGCTGCTGGTTCAAGTGGGGTGCCTCGCCTGACTGCGCAATTGGAGGGAGATATGGAAGTTGATGACGATCCTAAAGACGCAGATGACTTGGGCGCGTGAAAGTTCGTTACGACATAGCTGCTTCGTTTTGTTGAAAAATGCGACGAATCCCGATGATCTGGCCGGTGAAAAACTGTTGCTCTAGTTTCTGTACCTCTAGCTGCTCTCCGCCGAACACTTGCAATAGCTTTGCGGTGCCCCCTTCCATGTTAGTTTTGTGCTTTTGGATAGCTTTTGCTCTTAGTCTCGGTGACGCGGGTTGTATATATATTAAAAACCTCTGACTCTGTTTTCGTTATCAATGGATAATGAAAATCGATTCTTGGTGGATCGCTTGGAAAAAAAGTATACATATAATTTGTTTCATAGAGGTTTAAATCTAGAATTAAATTGCTTAACGTTAGATCTGATAAGATGACGTCCACATGTTATCAACCGGAGTAGAAATAGCATAGGGAACTTTCTCTTTGGCTCCATGAGCAATCTCTAGCATGGCAACATGTCGCTCACCAAAAATCATCTCTCTCCGTGCCAATTCTATTTCTGCAACCGGTAGCTAGTCTTACGTCGACGTGGCACAATTTCCTTGGGCTGATTCGATCATGGCAAATCGCATGTAACATTTCTGTTCGCTTTGTTTCAAACCACCTAATTCGGCCCACCTCCACCATAACCATACCAAGCCCATCAGGCCTTCACCAAATCGGTGTCGTTTTTTTGTTACCAATAAAGCCATATCCATAAAAACTGCCCATCCCGCTAAAACAAAATGATGATCTTTTGCATTAAATCAAAACCACCTGAGATGATTATGCGGGAAGCACGATATCAACAATCTACAAACCTTGACATTATGATGAAGCATCTTAGGGTGGGGGAAGCCGCCGCCCCTCCCTTGGCCGTCCACACTAGGGAAAACCCTAAGCCGCCCCCACCATCCCCCAACTAACCTAGCATAACCCTCCCACATGGGCAGCAGTCTTGGGCAGCCTCTAGAAGGCCCCTTGAGGCCCTAAACGAGGCCCATGCAGCCATCCCTAGTGGGTTGCCTTTCCGAGAGGCCTTGGGGACTTCGGAGGTCACCAACATGGCCCCCATAGAGGCCCATGCGGCCATACCTATGAGGGATGGACGTTTTCCCACTCTTCCGGCAGTCTCGCACCTCATACAAAAGTTCGCAACACTATTTTTTTTCTCACAGGATTTTCGGGAACAATTCTGAAAAATTCCTGAACTTATTTCAATCACCTCGAAACATTCCAAAGCTACATGAACACTTTCGACAATGTTTCTATCTCATATTTTGTAGGATAACGTAGCATAGAAAACAAAAATTTTCCTACGGCGAACACGCAATCCAAGCCAAGATGCAATCTAGAAGACGGTAGCAACGAGGGGATTATCGAGACTCACCCTTGAAGAGATTCCAAAGCCTACAAGAGGAGGCTCTTGTTGCTGCGGTAGACGTTCACTTGCCGCTTGCAAAAGCGCGTAGAAGATCTTGATCACGATCGGTTCCGGCGCCACGAACGGGCAGCACCTCCGTACTCGGTCACACGTTCGGTTGTTGATGAAGACGACGTCCACCTCCCCGTTCCGGCGGGCAGCGGAAGTAGTAGCTCCTCTTGAATCCGACGGCACGACGGCGTGGTGTCGGTGGCGGTGTAGAAGTCCGGCGGAGCTTCGCTAAGCTATGCGGGCAATATGAAGTGGAGGAGCAAAGCTAGGGTTTGGGAGGGGGTGGCCGGCCACTCTATGGGGGGCGGCCAGCTTGTGGTCTTGAGGTGGCCGGCCCCCTCCCCTTGGCCCTCTATATATAGGTGGAAGCCCCAAGTGTTGGACTACAAGTCTTCGAATAAGACCCGAACCCAAAACCTTCCATATGGTGGGAAACCTTCCCTCCCACTAGAGGTGGGAATTCCACCTTCCATAGGGGGTGGCCGGCCCCCTAAGGGGAGTCCACTTGGGACTCCTCCCCACTAGGGTTGGCCGGCCATGGAGGTGGAGTCCCATGTGGACTCCACCTTCCTTGGTGGTTTATTCCGGACTTTTCTAGAACCTTCTAGAACCTTCCATAGAACCTTCCGCATCATTTTATTCACATAAAATGACATCCTATATATGAATCTTATTCTCCGGACCATTCCGGAACTCCTCGTGATGTCCGGGATCACATCCGGGACTCCGAACAAATATTCCAACTTCATTCCATATTCAAGTACTACCATTTCAACATCCAACTTTAAGTGTGTCACCCTACGGTTCGCGAACTATGCGGACATGGTTGAGTACTCACTCCGACCAATAACCAATAGCGGGATCCGGAGATCCATAATGGCTCCCACATATTCAACGATGACTTTAGTGATCGAATGAACCATTCACATACGATACCAATTCCCTTTGTCACGCGATATTTTACTTGTCCGAGGTTTGATCATCGGTATCACACTATACCTTGTTCAACCTCGTCTCTCGACAAGTACTCTTTACTCGTACCGTGGTATGTAGTCTCTTATGAACTTATTCATATGCTTGCAAGACATTAGACGACATTCCACCGAGAGGGCCCGGAGTATATCTATCCGTCATCGGGATGGACAAATCCCACTATTGATCCATATGCCTCAACTCATACTTTCCGGATACTTAATCCCACCTTTATAACCACCCATTTACGCGAGTGGCGTTTGATGTAATCAAAGTACCTTTCCGGTATAAGTGATTTACATGATCTCATGGTCATAAGGACTAGGTAACTATGTATCGAAAGCTTATAGCAAATAACTTAATGACGTGATCTTATGCTACGCTTAATTGGGTGTGTCCATTACATCATTCATACAATGATATAACCTTGTTATTAATAACATCCAATGTTCATGATTATGAAACTAATCATCTATTAATCAACAAGCTAGTTAAGAGGCTTACTAGGGACTCTTTGTTGTTTACATATCACACATGTATCAATGTTTCGATTAATACAATTATAGCATGGTATATAAACATTTATCATAAACATAAAGATATATAATAACCACTTTTATTATTGCCTCTTGGGCATATCTCCAACAGATCTCCCACTTGCACTAGAGTCAATAATCTAGATTACATTGTAAGGTACCTAACACCCATGGCATTCTGGTGTTGGTCATGCTTTGCCCTAGGGAGAGCTTTAGTCAACGGATCTGCTACATTCGGATCGGTGTGTACTTTGCAAATCTTTACTTCTCCATCTTCGATGTACTCGCGAATCGAATGATAACGCAGCTTGATATGCTTCAGCCTCTTGTGTGACCTTGGTTCATGTGCATTGGCGATGGCACCCATGTTGTCACAATATATGACTAGTGGGTCCAATGCACTAGGAACCACACCGAGCTCTACAATGAACCTCTTCATCCATACCGCTTCGATGAAGCCTACGAAGCCGCTATGTACTCCGATTACGTTGAGGATTTCGCCACCGTGCACTCGCTTCGAGCTTGCCCAGCCTTACTGCAGCATCATTCAATATAAACACGTACCCGGACCGTGACTTAGAGTCATCGGGATCGGTGTTCCAACTTGCATCGGTGTAACTTGTTACAACGAGCTCTTGGTCACCTCCATAACAAAGAAACATATCCTTAGTTCTTTTCAAGTACTTCGAGGATATTCTTGACCGCTGTCCAGTGTTCCATTCCTGGATCACTTTGATATCTGCTAGTCAAACTAACAAGCATGTGCTATATCCGGTCTTGTACATAGCATGGCATACATGATAGAGCCTATCGCCGAGGCATAGGGGATTTTACTCATCCTTTCTCTTTCTTCTGCCGTAGCCGGTCCTTGAGTCTTACTCAAGACCTTGACTGGTAACATAGGTAAGAATCCTTTCTTACTTTCGTCCATTCTAAACTTCTTTAGAATCTTGTCCAGGTATGTACTCTGTGATAGCCCTATTAGACGTCTTGATCTATCTCTATAAATCTTGATGCCTAATATATATGATGCTTCACCAAGGTCTTTCATTGAAAAACTATTATTCAAATAACCCTTTACACTCGCTTAATAGTTCTATATCATTCCCAATCAATAATATGTCATCTACATATAATATCGGGAATGCTACTGAGCTCCCACTCACTTTCTTGTAAATACAGGCCTCTCCATGACACTCGTATAAACCCGAAGTCTTTGATCACCTTATCAAAGCGTCGGTTCCAACTTCTTGATGCTTGCTTCGGTCCATAGATTGAACGCTGAAGTTTGCATACTTTGTCAGCATTTTTAGGATCGACAAAACCTTTGGGTTGTACCATATACAACTCTTCCTCAATGTCACCATTAAGGAACGCCGTTTTGACATCCATCTGCCAAATCTCATAATCGAAAAATGCAGCTATTGCTAACAAAATCCTCACAGATTTTAGCTTCGCTACGAGTGAGAAAGTCTCATCGTAGTCAACACCTTGAATTTGTCGGAAACCCTTTGCGACAAGTCGAGCTTTATAGACGAGTAATATTACCATCGGCATCTGTTTTTCTTTTGAAGATCCATTTATTCTCGACGGCCTTGCGGCTATCAGGTAATTCTACCAAAGTCCATACTTTGTTATCATACATGGATCCCATTTCGGATTTCATGGCTTCTTGCCATTTGTTGGAATCTGGGCTCATCATCGCTTCTTCATACGTCGCAGGGTCTTCATCATTGTTATCCACAATCATGACATTTAGACAAGGATCATACCAATCTAGAGTGGCACGATCCCTTGTCGATCTGCGAGGTTCGATAGCTGTCTCATTTGAAGTTTCATGATCATTATCATTAGCTTCCTCTGTTGCCGGTGTAGGTGGTACAGGAACATTTTCCGGTACTGCGCTACTACGATCAACGAGTAGAGATTCTTCAATCTCATCGAGTTCTACTTTTCTTCCGAGTCACTTCTTTAGTGAGAAATTCTTTCTCAAGAAAGGTTCCGTTCTTAGCAACAAAGATCTTGCCTTCGGATCTGTGATAGAAAGTGTACCCTATAGTTTCCTTAGGGTATCCTATGAAGACGCATTTCTCCGCTTTGGGTTCTAGCTTGTCCGGTTGTAACTTTTTTACATAGGCTTCGCAACCCCAAACTTTTAGGAACGACTGACTTAGGTTTCTTATTAAACCATAATTCATACGGCGTCGTTTCAACGGATTTTGATGGTGCTCTATTTAAAGTGAATGCGGCTGTCTCTAATGCATAACTCCAAAATGATAACGGCAAATCGATAAGAGACATCATAGAACGAACCATATCTAAGAGAGTTCGATTACGACGTTCGGACACACCGTTTCGTTGTGGTGTTCCCGGCGGTGTCAATTGTGAAAGTATTCCGCATTTCTTTAAATGCATGCTAAACTCATAACTCGGATATTCACCTCCGCGATCCGATCGTAGAAATTTAATCTTCTTGTTACGTTGATTTTCTACTTCACTTTGGAATTCCTTAAACTTCTCGAAAGTTTCGGATTTATGTTTCATTAAATAGATATACCCATATCTACTCAAATCATCTCGTGAAGGTTAGAACATAACGATAACCACCGCGCGATGCTACACTCATTGGTCCACATACATCTGTGTGTATGATTTCCAATAAGTCGATAGCTCGCTCCATCATACCCGAGAATGGAGTCTTAGTCATTTTTCCCATCAGACATGCTTCGCATCTATCAAGTGACTCAAAGTCAAGTGATTCAAGTAATCCATCGGTATGGAGTTTCTTCATGCGTTTCACTCCAATATGACCAAGACGACAGTGCCACATATAAGTAGAATTATCATTCAATTTAATTCGCTTAGCATCAATGTTATGTATATGTGTATTACTACTATCGAGATCTAACAGAAATAAGCCATTCTTTTGTGGTGCTCGACCATAAAAGATATTATTCATAAAAATAGAACAACCATTATTCTCAGACTTGAATGAATAACCGTCTTGCATTAAACAAGATCCTGATATAATGTTCATGCTCAACGCGGGTACATAATAACAATTATTTAGACTTAAAACTAATCCCGAAGGTAGATGTAGAGGAAGTGTCCCGACTGCGATCACATTGACCTTGGATCCGTTTCCAACGCGCATCGTCACTTCATCTTTCAGCAGTTGTCGTTTATTCTTTAGTTCCTGTTTCGAGTTACAAATATGGGCAACCGAACCAGTATCAAATACCCGAGGACTAGAACGAGAACTAGTGAGATAAACATCTATAACATGTATATCGGATATACCTTCTTTCTTCTTCTTGATAAGGCCGCTCTTCGGATCCGCCAAATACTTGGAGCAATTACGCTTCCAGTGTCCCTTCTCCTTGCGGTAATAACACTCGAGCATCGGGCTTAGGGCCGGACTTAGGTTTCACGGGAGGCGTGGCAGCTTTCTTGCCACTCTTCTTGTTCTTGCCTTTAGACTTGCCCTGTTTCTTGAAGTTGGTGGTCTTGTTGACCATCAACACTTGGTGCTCTTTCTTGATCTCAATCTCAGCAGCTTTTAGCATGCCAAAGAGTTCGGGAAACTCCTTGTTCATGTTCTCGCATATTGTAGTTCATCACAAAGTTCTTGTAACTTGGTGGCGGTGATTGAAGGACACGATTAATCCCCGATCTGTTAGGAATCACTATTCCCAAGTCACCGAGTTTCTTCGCATGCCCGGTCATGACGAGCATGTGCTCACTAATGGAGCTGCCTTCTTCCATCATACAATCTGAAGAAATGTTTCGATGCTTCATAGCATTCCACGGCCGCATGAGTCTCAAAAATAGTCTTCAACTCTTTTATCAACTCATGAGGATCGTGGTGCTCAAAACGTTTTTGAAGATCGGATTCCAGATCGCATAAGATGGCACACTCGAACTTGAGAGTACCGAGTTTTCCGAGTCATGTAAACATTCTTTACTTCATCGGTTTCAGTTTCTGCAGGAGGGTCACCTAGCGGTGCATCAAGCACATATTGCAGATTTCCGCCATTGAGGAAGATCCTCACATGACGGAACCAGTCGGTGAAGTTGCTACCGTTGCTCTTAAGTTTTTCTTTCTCTAGGAACTGGTTAAAATTGATTGAGGACGCCATATCTACAACATATTTGCAATAGTTTAGACTAAGTTTATGACAAATTGAGTTCAAATTTTAATTCTACATAATTAAAAATCTAGGTGAACTCCCACTCAAAACAATATCCCTCGCATTGTCTTAGTGATCACACGAACCAAATCCATCACACCTATGCCCGATCATCACGAGACAAGATGTAATTTCAATGGCGAACACTCAAAGTGTTCATCATATCAATCATATGATTCATGCTCTACCTTTCGGTATCACGTGTTCCGAGACCATGTCTTTACATGCTAGGCTCGTCAAGGCCACCTTAGTATCCGCATGTGCAAAACTGTCTTGCACCCGTTATATGTACTTATCGAATCTATCACACCCGATCATCACGAGATGCTTCGAAACGATAAGACTTGATAACGGTGCTACTAAGGATGAACACTTTATTATCTTGAGATTTTAGTGAGAGGGATCATCTTATAATGCTACCGTCGCGATCTAAGCAAAATAAGATGCATAAAAGGATTAACATCACATGCAGTTCATATGTGATATGATATGGCCCTTTTGTCTTTGCGCCTTTGATCTTCATCTCCAAAGCACGGACATGATCTCCATCATCAACGGGCATGATCTCCATCATCGTCGGCGAAGCACCAAGGTCAATGGCGCCGTCTTCATGATCGTCCTCCATGTAGCAACTATTACAACTACTTTGAAATACTACTCAACATGAAATTTAAAGACAACCATAAGGCTCCTGCCGGTTGCCACAATACAATAATGATCATCTCATACATATTCATCATCACATTATGGCCATATCACATCACCAAACCCTGCAAAAACAAGTTAGACGTTCTCTAATTTGGTTTGCATATTTTACGTGGTTTAGGGTTTTCGAGTAAGATCCAATCTACCTACGAACATGAACCACAACGGTGATACTAGTGTTTTCAATAGAGGAGTAAATTGAATCTTCACTATAGTAGGAGAGACAGACACCCGCAAAGCCACTTATGCAATACAAGTTGCATGTCAAGCGTGGAGCAAATCTCATGAACGCGGTCATGTAAAGTTAGCCCGAGCCGCTTCATCCCACTATACCACAAAGATGCAAAGTACTCAACTAAAGATAACAAGAGCATCAACGCCCACAAACCATTGTGTTCTACTCGTGCAACCATCTATGCATAGACACGGCTCTGATACCACTGTAGGATAACGTAGCATAGAAAACAAAAATTTTCCTACGGCGAACACGCAATCCAAGCCAAGATGCAATCTAGAAGACGGTAGCAACGAGGGGATTATCGAGACTCACCCTTGAAGAGATTCCAAAGCCTACAAGAGGAGGCTCTTGTTGCTGCGGTAGACGTTCACTTGCCGCTTGCAAAAGCGCGTAGAAGATCTTGATCACGATCGGTTCCGGCGCCACGAACGGGCAGCACCTCCGTACTCGGTCACACGTTCGGTTGTTGATGAAGACGACGTCCACCTCCCCGTTCCAGCGGGCAGCGGAAGTAGTAGCTCCTCTTGAATCCGACAGACACGACGGCGTGGTGTCGGTGGCGGTGTAGAAGTCCGGCGGAGCTTCGCTAAGCTATGCGGGCAATATGAAGTGGAGGAGCAAAGCTAGGGTTTGGGAGGGGTGGCCGGCCACTCTATGGGGGCGGCCAGCTTGTGGTCTTGAGGTGGCCGGCCCCCTCCCCTTGGCCCTCTATATATAGGTGGAAGCCCCAAGTGTTGGACTACAAGTCTTCGAATAAGACCCGAACCCAAAACCTTCCATATGGTGGGAAACCTTCCCTCCCACTAGAGGTGGGAATTCCACCTTCCATAGGGGGTGGCCGGCCCCCTAAGGGGAGTCCACTTGGGACTCCTCCCCCACTAGGGTTGGCCGGCCATGGAGGTGGAGTCCCATGTGGACTCCACCTTCCTTGGTGGTTTATTCCGGACTTTTCTAGAACCTTCTAGAACCTTCCATAGAACCTTCCGCATCATTTTATTCACATAAAATGACATCCTATATATGAATCTTATTCTCCGGACCATTCCGGAACTCCTCGTGATGTCCGGGATCACATCCGGGACTCCGAACAAATATTCCAACTTCATTCCATATTCAAGTACTACCATTTCAACATCCAACTTTAAGTGTGTCACCCTACGGTTCGCGAACTATGCGGACATGGTTGAGTACTCACTCCGACCAATAACCAATAGCGGGATCCGGAGATCCATAATGGCTCCCACATATTCAACGATGACTTTAGTGATCGAATGAACCATTCACATACGATACCAATTCCCTTTGTCACGCGATATTTTACTTGTCCGAGGTTTGATCATCGGTATCACACTATACCTTGTTCAACCTCGTCTCCGACAAGTACTCTTTACTCGTACCGTGGTATGTAGTCTCTTATGAACTTATTCATATGCTTGCAAGACATTAGACGACATTCCACCGAGAGGGCCCGGAGTATATCTATCCGTCATCGGGATGGACAAATCCCACTATTGATCCATATGCCTCAACTCATACTTTCCGGATACTTAATCCCACCTTTATAACCACCCATTTACGCAGTGGCGTTTGATGTAATCAAAGTACCTTTCCGGTATAAGTGATTTACATGATCTCATGGTCATAAGGACTAGGTAACTATGTATCGAAAGCTTATAGCAAATAACTTAATGACGTGATCTTATGCTACGCTTAATTGGGTGTGTCCATTACATCATTCATACAATGATATAACCTTGTTATTAATAACATCCAATGTTCATGATTATGAAACTAATCATCTATTAATCAACAAGCTAGTTAAGAGGCTTACTAGGGACTCTTTGTTGTTTACATATCACACATGTATCAATGTTTCAGTTAATACAATTATAGCATGGTATATAAACATTTATCATAAACATAAAGATATATAATAACCACTTTTATTATTGCCTCTTGGGCATATCTCCAACATATTTAGTGTCAGATCAATTTCAGTGTACCGCCGAAAATATTTTGATAACACCAAAATGACTCTGATTCTTCATCAAAACTATTTCGATGTTGCGGAACTCTATTCCGGACATTCTGTCAACCACATACCATGTTTATGACAAATGCATCAAGTCATACCCCCTATATCCTAGAATAGGATGCCTATAAAATTTGGATTAAGTCAAATTTCTCAAGGTTTGACAAACTATATAGAAAAAAAGTATCAACATTTATAATCCTAAATTAATATTTTTAGAACAATCAAGAAATATATTTTCATATTATGTGCATTTAAAACTGTAGATGTTGATTTTTTTTTGATATAGTTTGCTCAAACTTTTTTTTTTGACTTTGACTAAAACTATAGGCATCCTATTTGGAAAGGAGGGAGTATTCCTTCTTGATCCACCCTAATAAGTGTTTGTACTTGGATGGAACTTAGAAATCGTTTGGAAGCCAGGCTTTCATTTTATTTGTAGCATTTTAAAATGAATACATGTATTTATTTCATTTACATTGTAATTTTAGAAATATACACTTGTCTGGTTGCCACAGGAATTGCAAATGACAGCAGAATTCAATATTGAAGGTGTAGAAGCTTCCATAGAGAATTGCAAATGACATGTCTCAGCTTGGAATCATATTTACCCATGGAGTCATTTTGCTGGAATTCCTAAATGAAATGACAGCACAATTCTATGACAACCAAACAACTCACCTATGGAATTCCAAAATGAATTCCAGGATTCCAGGCCTAAAAAATGGATACCAAACGACGGTTTTAAAATGTTACGTATTTAATTATACCACTCCCTATATTATTTCCTCATCCTAAAGAAGATTAAAATGCATTCGTTTGAAGATAGACCACGTTTTCTCGTTGCAAAATCGAGAGAGTGCTCTCTAACACAACCAATAATGTTTTTGCGTTTAACTTCTGGCATTTCTGAACATGCATCCCATGGGAGTATTATTATTGACATTCTTTAATGCTTATTTGCTTGCCATTTCAGCTTATCTTTCGGAGAAACAAGGTAGAAGTACGAGAGCTAGCCTTAAGGTCACCTCCCTCTTAATTAACCTTCCTTCGCAAGATCATAACTTTCACTCTATGAATTTCAAACGGGTTTTGCTTCATCTAAACCACTTCCATTGTGGCAGTACTTTAATTAAATTTGTCTGAAGGAAACTATTGTTTGCTCGGACAGTTCAGAGTAATTTTATTTACCTTTTTCTGATACACAGAAACTATACAAACGCAGGTCCACAAACAGAAAATGAGATAAAGACAAAATGACATCTGCATTTGCCCTTAGTAACTCTGTTAATTGCTTTTCTTCGCCATGTCGTTTGTATCTTCCCCTTGGGTTATTTCTGTATGATCCCCCGGTCCCTCATTCCCGAGCCTGTCGATGATAGGATCCACTACGGATTCGACCTCTTTCACTATCTCGTCAACCTGCGAGAAATCAACGAAAAGTTATAGATGACAAAAAGTGTCTTCATATAATGACATACCTTTACTAAGCACTAGTACTTCTGATCGAAATTAGTACTTATAGTCTATATGAAACATTGGCACGGACTTTTGAATAACTATTACTAAGTGTCTTCATACAATTATTTTTGTGCAAACAAGTTGTCTCACATAAAAGGGCTAGCCTACATCTTAGTCGGTTTCATAAAATAACATATGTATATATGAAATGAAATGTTCACAATGCTATACCAATTGATTATCTAGCGCCAAAAAATAGTGTTTGTTCTCAAAGTAAAAGGTAAATAAATATTGCAAGATTCTCAACATCGGGTATTGACTTTCTGTGCGTTGATTCAGAACTAAGAAGTTCTTTATTTAGAATACACCCTAGAAGTGGATGGCGTATATCATAATATTATAGAAGAGAACTAAGAAATCCTCAAATGAGGAGTATATGAATTAACAAAACCAAAACAATACGCATTCTAAAAGTAATTTTATTGATAAATTTGGTTTTATGTTTTGAATGCTAGTAATTCTCTCTCTGTAGATTGTCATTTTTTTTAAACTGTTGACCGTCAGAAATTCCAGAAGAACCTTCTAATACTATATTGATCTTGACGCAACTTTCTTTTGCTCCTTTTTGGCGGTTTTATTTCTTTTGACACTTACTTATCCTGCACATGTAGCAGCAGTACTTAACAAGTCAACACGTATCTCCAACTAGCGGAGTAGCATGGGAGAACAGGTAACTTGCACGGCTGCGCCATGAGCAGGTGTTAAGCAATTTACAGTAACATCAGCAGTTGCCGTAATCATCTAAGAAAAGCAGCTGCCGTAATCCAAACGCTGAGGTACCTTGGATTCACAGAAAGCCAAAACGGAAAGTAATAAACTAGGCAATAAACCTAACCTTATGGATCAGGGCCTCGGCTTTCTGGGCATCCTCCTCGATCGCATCTGCGATGGTCTTGATCCTGGATGCCGCCTCCTTGAGCTTTTCATTGTCGGGAAACGCTTCGGACACTTCGCCGGCGACTTTCTCGGCAGCTTCAGCTACCGTGTCGATCACCTCGATTGCTACCTCTGCCGTCTTCTCCACCTTACCTACAATGTGATTTACATCCACGGAGAGAAGATGAGATCAAAATACACGATAAGATCGATATCATACATACAATACAAGTGGTGGACTTCTGATCTCGATTTACCTTCCAGTGCTCTTATCTTTCTGTAAATAGGAATTGCAACTAAGACGGCACCAACGACCAACGTAGCCCTGAATGTGAGAAGGAAATTAAATCGATGAAACGTATTCAGAAATACGCGGACAAGAAATGCGCGCAACCGTAGCATTTCTGCACTCACCAATGAGGCATGTTGGATATTGGGAGGTTTCCTCTTAGCAGTTTTTCGGGGCCTGGGACAGCTGCAGGGATTCTGAACAAAATAGGTGGAATTTATGGAACAATCTTGTGCAGTAGCGTACAATTAAAGTATGTTGATGTTATCACACATGCTATCATGAATATTACAAGAAACAAGCTAATCACTACATCCTAAGAACAAGAAGCTTAGAGAGGGAAACAAGATAGGCGTATACACTTACTGCGTTGCTCCTCTTGTTGGCGGGACATTGCCGTTGATGCCCCAAGACTTCATGGATAAGCCGGTAAAGATTTGCCGGCGATGAGCTGATGAAGACAGAACTGTGCTCCGTCGATGCCGAGAAACCTCTGGAGTGTATAGCGCCAAGGCCTTGGAAGCAATGGAAGATATGAGGATCGCCATGAGTGAGATCTTAAGGAAGTCAGGTTTCTTCTACTTCGAAGCTACCCTTTTATGAGTTTCTTGCTTAACTTGTGGCCACCTCCTTGTGTTGCTTTCTTGTGCGGAGTTCTGCTCAACTTCAATCTTATCAATCTGCGCTAACCTTATAAAATGAGAAAGTGACAATCGGTACACATCACATTAAGATATCAACAAACTGCTTTTGTATATGAAGCCATGCACCAACTTGGTTTCTTTGAAGCATCTCCTAGGCTGGGTTGCACGGGAGGTTGACTGTGAAGTAAGATTGAACAAAAACGTGACATAACTTGTCAGTCTAGTACTTCTAAGCGTAGTAAACAACTGAACTTTTCGGTGAATAGTATACAGCTGACTCGAGAAAAATCGTGGTGGTTGTGTCTGGTATTTTAATATGACACGTCTCGATGTGACTGTTCTTGTATGCAGAACCACGAGAGGTGAAAACTTAAATCTTAAGAAAAAAGGCAAGACATAAGTAAAAAAGGTTGAGTAAGTATGTAAACTAGAAATAAAAAAGAGGGATGTGGAAGTGGAATGTGCAGTACAATAAAAATTTGGACATACTTAAAGAAAAACCAGCTAAGTGGGCAACACTTCAAGCTTAGTAGGTACTCCCTCCGTTCCTTTCTATAATGCCTATAGATTTTTGACATTTGTTTCAGAATATAAGGTTGTAGTTTGGCTCTTTTTCAATTACCCCCTCTACATGTGTGAAAAAAATCCATACAAAAAGGAAACAATTAATTGAGATTCCTAATGCATGACCCCAACGATTCGTTAGATTTAGGAAGCAATGTTTTTATTTCCTTAATACAACCTGGCTGCACATATATGGAGAGTCAACCAGACAGATTTGTGGGATTTGTTATGTTAATTTAGAAAGTTACCGATTTCTCTCATTTTACTCTGATCCCAAATCGTTAATCTAGGGGGTCTTGTGTAAAGAACACTCTTGTGCTAATTTCCGTGCCAAAAAACTATAAGCACTATAGAATGAAATGGAGGGAGTAATTAACTAGACGTTGTAGATCCCCCCCCCCCCCCCCCTTCGCAGTACTAGAAATGTCCACTCGAAGGGAATGGAAATGAGACACATGTTCAGTACAGAGGAATGGAAATGGAAATGGAAATGAGACACATGTTACACAATAGAAACCCAAAAAAATAAAGCGCATATGGAGTATACCACACTACTAGGAATAACCTTACCGCTGGCGCTTGGATTTGGGGTATCGCCGGCACCTTCGCGTTCGCCAGATCATGTCCAATTCAAATAAAGGGAATTAGGGCACATGTTGCTTAATGAATTTAGTCTAGAAAGTTGTTAAACGTTGCAGAAAACAAGTATGCGTACCACTGAATAAAAAGAAATGACAGTTCTAATATCTCTAAGAAAAATACTTACATGTCAACGGCAGCTTGATTTTCAATACATGTGAGGCCTCCAGATGCCGGGATGTGGCCTTTATTTAAATGTTATATTCTTTTGTTCTTTTGGTTAATCCTTTTTAGCTTTGTAGCTGACACATTTTTTCACTACTTTGTTTTCGGTTTTATACTTAGCATCATCTTGGCAACACATATTGGTCTTTCTTTTATAGTGCGGGTTCTAGGGCTTTTTGATTCTTTCTTGTAGTGTTATGTACTTCTTTGGTTTTTGCTGCCTTGCTTTTAGTATTGTACTTGACATCTTGGTGCGCTCTCATTTGATAGTTAGGCTCTAAGCCTTACTTAGTCTTTCTTGTAGGGTTATTATGCACTTTTTATTTGCTTTGCTTTTCCTTTTGCATTTCACTACATCACGGTAGGGATTTGGTGGCACTTTTTAGTGCCCTCAAATGTAAAAAATGTGCCCCCAAAACTTTTAAGGGCACATAAAAATGTGCCGAATTTACTTTCTACTCGGAAAGTATTAAGGGCACTTCAAAAATGTGCCCTCATAGGTATACCTTTTAGGGCACATTTTAGACATGCCTTAAAAAGTTTTGAGGGCACATCCTAAATATGCCCTGAAAAGTTTTGAGGGCACATCCAAAATGTGCCCCAAAAAGTTTAGAGGGCACATCCAAAATGTGCCCCGAAAAGTTTAGAGGGCACATCTAAAATGTGCCCCAAAAAGGTTAGAAGGCACATCAAAATATGCACCAAAAATTTTAAGGGCACATCCAAAATGTGCCCCTAAAAGTTTCAAGGGCACATCCAAAATGTGCCCCGAAAAGCTATTAGGGCACATCCAAAATTCAGTTTACACATCCAAAATTCAGTTTACAACAATCACAATACACATAATCTGTAGCTCACACAACCTCAGTACACATATATCATTTCAAAAGTCAGTGGCCCGCATCGAAGACATACAATAGTGCAAATGAATAATAAAACAAATTCCCGGGATTACTTGCTGTAGAAGATTCAAATAGTAATGACACACAGTTCAAATATTCTGTTTAGGAGTACTTTGATTCCCTAGCATGACCATCCCAAATCTTCAATCATTCTGATAATGAAAAGCTGAAACCGATAACAAGTCAAAACCTGGAAATCATAATGTAAGCAAAAAATAGTACAAAACTAATTTTTCTACCTAGTTGCGTAGGATGAGGAAGACGCCCCTGGTTTATAGAGCTTCATATTCTGCTTTATAGAGCTTCATCACCCAAAGTGACGACATGTCCATCTGCTCGATTTGCCAATTGCTAATCCTGAGCATCTTGGTTATCCTATGGAGGAAATATTACAACTCTCAATCATGTGCTAACGAGAATTAACATTGGCAAGGGTTTATCTTAACTACTCTCTTTACAAGTATGATTGTAAATAAAGCAGTTCTCATATTCATCTTACAGTTTCTTTTTGAAATGGAGCAATAGAGCATTCATTAACAGGATGGCTATGTAGGCCCAACGACTTGCTTTTCATAACCAGCAGCATGGGCTCCTACAGTAGTGGCTTTTGTTATTGTCTCGACAATTAGTCTACAGGAAGTAAACAAGCTACAAACCTTATGTTTAACAGATCATTGCTGGATAAACTTCCTGAGTCTAGGTTCAAATAAAGGAACACAAAAATGGCACTTATTGTACTGTTGCTTGAGAAAACTCGCTTTCTGTAGATTAAATGGCAAGTCATATAATGAAATGTTTAATCTACTCAAAGCGTAAATCATGCAGAAAGATGCACTGATCTCACATAGATTGAATGGCGAGAAAGCACCAAGAGTATCATAACTAAGACAAACACATGCACGTGTAGAACCATACAAGAAGGCATATGGAAGAAGCATATAACAGGAAATGAACACTACAAAAAAAATGTACCTCATACTGGCTTGCACATCTTACAGAGTATCATAACTAAGACAAATAGATGCATGAGTAGAACCATACAAGCAGATATCAGTGAAGATGACAAGCACGTGCTTCCCACATTCATAAATTTAGTCAGAAGTTAGAACATAATGGTAGAGCAATAATAGTGATTAACTATAAATAGCATAATTTCATTTTTTGTTTATAGAAAAGCAGAACTAGCCGGCATATCTAGGAGGTACGACAGCACAGTGAGCTAGCCGGCGCTTATTATGACTTAGCAAATAGGCTAAATCATTTATTTAGGAACAACATAAAAGTCTATGAACATTGGGATGGTGGGTCAAAAGTAAGGTCAGGCCTTATTTAGCATAACTATTACTATTATTTAGCATAACTATAACTATTATGCCTTAAATTAGGTGCTCAAGTGTTTAATAATGTATTTTTAATTGGTTCATCATAGAATAAGGAAACATAAGAAATGTGGCAATGATAATACAGTAGAAGAAAGCTTACTTCGAGAATTGAGACTTTGCACAACTTGGGTCGCCACTAAGCTTTATCCCTTCATTTGTTATCTTGTGAACACCACCCAAAATCGTAAGGAGGAGTGCCCTTGATTGGTATGCATGCTCAAAAGAAAAACAGCAAACAGGTGTGATTGAACCAACATGACAAAACAGTAATTTGAATACATGTTTTTATTCTTGAAAAGGGCAAGGCCATGTTTGAATTGGATGCCATTTTTAAAGGGCACATTTTCCAATTTGGAAAAAGAACTAGTTCTTGGACTGTAGCAGAACTTACAGTGAACTATGATATAACAGAGGATTGTAAAATGGAATGAGTCTTGGACTGCGGTATCTACCAACAGAACCAGATTAATCAAAACTAAAATTTTGCACAAAATGTGGTCCATCAAAGTTCTTTTAGTATCTATGATGGCAGTCTGCGGTAAAAGAACATAGAATATCTTAACGACATGCTGGAGGGGATCTGGTTGAAGCCCTGTTGGTAGGCTAGGTTGTAGTGCCAGCAGGAGCAGCTTTGGGTGGTGTTGTTGGTGCTACTAGTGACCTCGCAAATGGCGCGAGGGCATGCTTTGAGGATTGCAACAGTCTAAAGTTCTTCAAGGTATGTGTGTTGAACCGGAAGCCTCTTGGAGAATTATTATTACGTGGCAAACCTAGAAACTCCCCAAAAAAGTATTAGCATATATTCAAAATTAATATTTATTGTCAAATAAGTGAATCTCAAACTTGAATTATTCAGCTCTCCGTACAAAGCTACATATTAATACATTGGTGAAATAAACAACCAGAAAAATAACCTGGGAAATACCACATTGAACACTAGTATCTCTATGATTAGAGCACAGAATCTTAAATACAATAACATAAAAGAAAGCGAGATTGTTGCAGATGGACCAAATAAACCACAGTAAGTTGCTAGATCTTACAATCGATGCACTCGGAACTAGTAAATGCCAACCTGCCATACATAGCCCGCAGGAATTAGAATAGCAAAGTATGCACACAGATCTACGAAAAGTGTTAATGTCGCCATAAGCAAGCCAAGATGATGAAACGCGGCAATAAAGAAATAGAAGCTTCCACCTTAACATGGGTGGATCAAATTTCAAAAATCAAGACTCACTTAATATTCACATTACATTTGCAAGTGTAACGAGAAAAACAGTGCTAGTTGCAGCTAATCACTGGAAGTGTACGAATTGTCCAGTGATACAATCCAGCTGACTAATATGGAAAATGAAAAGGTTATTTACCCAAACTATCCATAATGGCAAGTGTCCAAAGCAAAAGCATAAGAAATGTATAGATTTTGAACTTCGACAACAGTCGCTGCAAATCTATGCCCCCACACTCTCAACATTTGTATTTTGAATCAGTAGCTAGAAACCATGATAATTCAAAGCCAGATATTTATATACAAGGACCGCATATGCATACCGTTTCATCACATCAGAGAAGCACAAAATCAGGGCCTTCAGAGTTCAGAGTTAAGTTCTCAGCCACTAGGATGTCTTTTTTATAAGTCCACCCATTTGTAGTCCACCCATATGACAACACACAATTGTTGGGGCTATATCATCAGAAATAATTGATATCTTTTATAAGCCCACCCATTTGTGAATTCGTTATGTGTCACTAGATCACTACCTGACAAGGCTTAAGCATCACGGTGTAGCATGTACCGTGAATGCCACCTAGAAGATTCTAGTCAGTCCGGCACAACCCAGCCGTCAGGTTATCATAGCAACAGATACACCGAATGAACAACACCTAGCATTGTTCAAGCCAATCTGCACTTGGAAACTTGATGAGAGTAAGCATCACAGTGTAAGCATGTATTGTGGGTGCCACCTAGAAATTTCTAGCCACTATCTAGTCACATCTTCAGTTCAGCCAGGCACTACCAACTTTTACTGAACTACTAGATTGCAATCTAAGTCTTGTTGTCGACGTCTCTAAGTGGAACTCGACTCGTGCCAAAATCACATAAGGACATACCCTGGAAGTCTCGAGGCGCTGCTCACATAGGGATTGGGAGGAAACCTTGGAGATGTCAAGATGGTTGTAGACGACCAATCGGCGGCGCAATTGTGATCCCCACACTCGTGGTCGTGCAGGCACGCGAAGAGGCGGAGCAGGGTCAGCATGAGGCGCACATCGGGGGCGGCACAACGCGTGCCTGCGAAACCAGTGGAGGAGCCGTGGCGGTGCGGTAGAGGCGAGTGGCGGCGTGGTAGGTGGACGGCGTCAGAGGAGCAGCCGCGCCGGCGTCCCGAGCCGATGCAGAGCTAGGGTTGATGCAGGGCGCGCATCAAGGGCGCGGAGGCAGCAACCCCAGGTATCGCCCTAAGCGGAGGCAGATGCGGCGGTACCACGGAGGGGATGGCCGGACAGGGCTGCCTCACGGGGTCGGAGGCGGGGCCGCGGCTGTTGGTTGGAGGCGGGGCCGCGACGGCTGGTTGGAGGCGGGGCCGCGGCTGTTGGTAGCGGGACCGCAGCGGTTGGTTGGAGGCGGGGGCGCGACATGACATCTCCATCGTGAGCGGCGCCATGGATTTGGAGATGGATCAACGGCGACGCTGGAGAGGGCCGGGAGCGGCCGGGGCAGACGGTGACACGGCGGCGGCGAGCAGAGACAGGTTGGGTGCGTGTGTGCGGTGATGGAGAGAGATGACAAGAGAAGGAGAATATTCCATCTGTTTTCCTTTTTTACCTCAAACTAGGTTGGGCGGCCTAATGGGCCGAACCAGTAGACCAAGTCTGGCTGGACCATTGGACCACAGCCCAATAGACTATTTTGTCCATTTTTTTGAAAATAATTTTAAAAGAATAAATTTTGGACATAGTTTATTATGCTTTTTTATTTTTATTTTAAGACACATTGGATATATGTCATCATAACTATATAACTATTAGGGCATATTGAATATGTGCCCTTATAGGTATATAGCTATTAGGGCACTTTGGATATGTGCCCTTATAGGTATATAGCTATTAGGGCACTTTGAATATGTGCCCTTAAAGGTATATAGCTATTAGGGCACTTTAAATATGTGCCCCTATAGGTATATAGCTATTAGGGCACTTAGATATATGCCCTTATAGGTATATCTTTTAGGACACTTTGGACATGTGCCCTCATATGTATATGCTATTAGGGCACTTAGAAAAATGTGCCCCGAATTAGAACATTTTAGGGCATATCTAAAATGTGCCCCTAGGCAAGTGCCCCGAAATCTATACCGTGTTATAGTGTTTGGCGTATTCTTGATGTATCCTTTCTATTGTAAAATGAATGACACATATTTTGGTGTGGTTCAAGAAACAAATGCATCTTCTAGTGGGGCGAGAACCTAGTGCATGACTGCAAGTCCTTCAACCCCTTGGCGGGTCTACATTCTCTCCAAGTGGACCGAATACTATTTTCCTCCGCCTTCACTTCATAGAATGGGCCAAATCCTACTTCCATTTCCTTCCTCGATTTTTTTTTCATTTTGCCTTTAGTTTGGTATCAGCTTGGGCCTTAAAAAGGAATAACAGAGAGGAGGTTTATGGGAATGGACTAAATCTATATAGACGTGGCTATAAAAAATCGGAGAAGGCACAACTTTTTCTAGATACTGTCAATACCGTTCTGTATCTAGAAAATGAAGGGATAGCTCCTCCCGACCCCCAACCCTAACCCGTCCCCGCGCGGCGGCGCTGCGCCGCCGCCGGGGCGCCCACCTCCGCCCTCCCACTCCAGCCCTCCCCCCGGCGCTCCTCTCCGCCGCCGCTGCCGGGAGCGCCGCCAGGCAAAGCCTGGTCCGTGTGGTGGCGGCGGCGGCCATCCTCCTGGCGCCGAGTTGCGGCGACGACGGCGCTCATTGTCCTCTCCCGCGGCGTTGGTGCAGCGAAGGGACAGCGGCCACGGCGGATCCGGGGACCGCAAGATGCAGAGGCGCCTCCTTTCAATCTGATCCGGTCCCCGTGGGGATCGGGCGGAGGGGATGGGCGGGCTCCTGCGGGCAGCGGCGTGCGGGCTTCATTTGTGTCCCTTCCTCTTCACGAGGGCGCCTGGAGTTTCTACTCTAGGCATGGCGGTGGCGGTCTTCTCTTCCGCCGGAGGAGATCGGCTAGTTGTGTGGCTAGCCGTGCCGGATCTCGCGATCTGTCGCCTAGCTCCCGATGGTGAGGCGCAGCTGCCGGTGAAAGCCGGCCCGGACTTCGGTCATGGCGGATGATGGCGGCGTGCTTCATCGTTACCTTGTTGAAGGCATTGTCTCTGCAGCCTGCGTTCTTCGCCTGGGCTGCTCCGGGGGAAATCCTAGACCCGGGTCTCCTGGATCGGACGATGGCGGCGCGCAACGCCGTTCTCTCTGTTGGGGGCATCATTTTTGGAGCAGACAACGGATGTCGGTGGTGCTGAGGTGGAGCGGTGTGCTTTCGCTATGTCGACGTCGTCGAGTCGCCGCGGCATGGTGCAGTGGTGTCTCGGGACGGATGCAGTGTGATGGACTCGCGCAGGATGGTGGATTCGTCTGGCGCCGTGGCGGCATCAATGGCAGGCCTGGCATGGTCAATGCGATGATCTCTTTTGAAGATGGAGTTGAGGAAGACGGCGGTAGCAACTTCTATGGCGTAGGCGTTGGCGTATGCTAGGAGTCTGCTTGACTGGATGTGCTTCTCATCTGCTATTGGGCGGCCTGTGAAGGCATTTGGTTTTTGGTTGATGTGAGTTGGTGAATTGTCACCCCCTTCATCCCTCTGTAGGTTTAGCGAGGTGGCTTCAAGTTTGATCTTTTGTATTGCTCTTGTAAGATGTTGTGAATAATCTAATAAAAAAAGCCGTGTGCATCCTTTAGATGCAGAAACTGGGGCGATATTTCCCCCATTTCGTAAAAAAAAAGAAAATTGGAGAGGAAGAACGTGAAACTTGGCATCCGACATCACCGACTGACTTCAATAATATTTTCCCCAAAGCAACCGCCGTCCTTTTGTACTTCATTGGATTGAGTAGCACCCCTGCCCGGCTGCCCCCGGTCTAATTTAGACTCTTTTGTACTTTCATTCCTGTATATTGAGGTGTTAGAGCATCTCCAGTCGCGTCCCCCAAAGCGTCCCCCAAAGGGATTTGGGGCGCGCGGACAAAAAAAACGTTCCAGCCGCGTCCCCCAAAGCCCATTTTTGTCCGGCGCGCCCCTATACGGTGTCCGGAGCCCCGAGCCCGTCCCCGTCCCACAGGGGACGCACCGGGGACGCCGGACACAACGAAAAGCGAGGCGGAGAGTGGCGGGGCCGACCCGTCAGCGGCACAATTAATTTAAACCTAACCGTCGCCTACCTCGTGACGGAAGTTATTGGCGCGCAGCGACGGTGCTGTTCCCGCAGAGGGCGCAGCGACGCGTCCCGTCGCGCCTAGCTCTGCGTGCCGGCGTGAATGAGCGCCACCGCTCCTCCGCCTCCCTCCGGCCTATAAAAAGGGGCGCCTCTCATCGTCCCTCTCACACACAAACCCTAGCGCCTCTCTCCCAAACCCTAGCCGCCACCATCTCTCAACAAGACTCGACGCTATGTCTGGTAGAGGCGGAGGCCGACCTCGCGGCCGCGGCCGTGGTCGTGGTCGTGGTAGTGGCCGCGGCATAGCTGAACGCTCGCCATCGCCTCCCACGCCGTCGTCTTCGTCGGAGATGGACGCGGAGCCGGACGTCCTGTTCGAGTTCGTCCACGTCCTCAAGGGCGACCCGCGCGGCATCCAGAGGCTGCCGGACTCCTTCGCCGAGTACGCCGGCGGCGTACGCCCGCGCAAGATGCATCTGCGGGAGCATTCGTGCGGCTTGTGCCGGTGGATCGTCGACGCGATCTACGACGCGCGCAGCAAGATGTACCTCAACATCGGCTGGGAGAAGTTCGCGCGCCACCACAGCCTCGAAGCCGGCTTCATCCTCGTGTTCTCCTACTTCGGCAACAGGGACATGAGCGTCAAGGTCTTCGACGACAGGCGCTGCCTCCGGGACTACCACGCCGACAGGGACTCCCACGACGACAAGCACCGACGAGGAGGACGACCGAGTGTTGTTTCTTCGCAGCGAATACATGCACGGAGGTTTCTGCCTGTTCGCCTCATCGGTAGAACCAACAAGGGCACCATCCTCCCGCTGGATTTTCCAGTTTAGGTGACTGGGTGTGCCCTCGAGTGTTGTTTCTTAGCAGCGAACACAGGAAACCTTCGATGCACGGCCTAGTTAGGTTTAGTTTTTTTTGCAATATTTTATATTTGTGTCCACCATGGTTCAAACTATGTATTAGTTTGTGGAAAACCATGTTCCAAACTATGTCTTCGTGTAAACCACGTTCCCAATTATGTATTAGTTTGTGAAAATTGAAATAAAAATGCCAAGAAAAATTATTTTAAATGTTTGGGGGCGGCGTTTGGGGACGCGGCTGGGGAGCGACGTCCCCCAAACGCGGCACGAACAAAACACGTCCCCCAAACGCTCAATCCGGCGCGGTTTGGGGGACGCTTTGGGGGGACGCGGCTGGAGATGCTCTTATGTCTGCTTTGTGCATATTTTACCTTATGCAAATTGTTTCTACTCGTGTAGTTAATCAACAAGCTAGCTAGGCCGGCTGATTTTAGAGCGTGAGCAGCTCAGACCAGTTTCACATTCAGCAGTGGCGAACAGCCGGATTCAAGCAGTGATTCAACATTTTATCGAGTGATTCATATCGTTGACCGCGAGACCTGTTGTGCAGAGTACTACCGTTCTGGAGAATGCTCTAGTATTGTGTGCATAATCGTTGATTCATGTTTTGATGTTTGTCCAGTCGGAGACGCTGTGTACATAGTCGCTGTTTCTTTGTATTACCATGTCCTAAGTTTGCTAGTTTTCTTAATTTTTATGCTACCCTCTGTGCAAGATATATATGTTTCTAGATTTTTTGCAAATTGAACTACGTAGCATCAGAAAAGGATAACAATCTGAGACAATGTGGTGCATATTGCAGTTTCTTTTCATATACCACACGCCAAAACATGTGTCTTTGTATACTACTACTACAAGAAAAAACCGTCAGAAGACAGGGAAGTACAAGCACGTAGCCAAGCTGCAAAGGTAAAAGCAAAGCTACAAGGCATATTGCAGTTTGTTATGGTTCCATCTCTAGTTTTTAAGGAATAGAACCTGTAAATCTGCATGGTATCGCTTGATTATTATCTGAAGATAACTTGACATTGTGTATTGCATCATATCAGTATATATGAGCATGTTCTCAGGAATATGAGCATTTCAGTCATTTCACTTCAGGCCTCGGTGAGGCCACGGCCCTGCCAGACAGGATAATGCTGCCATCAACATTTCATGGTCATGGGCATCGTACTATGGAAATATGGATTGTCAAAAAGACGACGAATATCTAATCGAAATCTCTTATCTGAATTAGACACAATTGCTCCTTGCTAGCGTATAGCATTAGCAACACTAGCCGCTGGCTCTTTGTGCCGATCACCAGATCCCAGGCTGTCCTACGCCTGTTAAGCTTGACCTGAAGGCGGATCCGGGAATAAGGCCATGATCCAAACAGCGAGAGGCCAGAGAGATCAGACAGGAAGCGTGAGATCGACTTGCATGTGCATGTGCATGTGCTGATGTGCATTGAGTCCCTTGCCCTGACCAGTGACCACACCGAACACGCGCCGGCGGGTTCCCCGGCCTCGCTCATTGAGGCTGAGCAGGTTTCTAGACCAAAAGGTACTAGTGTATCTATTTCGAACAGAAAATATGTTCATTTCGGTCCGTTTGAGTTGGTCCGCGGGTGAAAATGAGACAACATTTTTCTTTGATCCGTTTGGATCGAGATGTATCTTGCGGGCAGGCATATTTTTTAATAATATTTGATAGATTAAAAACTTAATTTATATATGTAAAATAAAGTAAAAGAACATACATATAAATAAAATAAACCCTAGCTATCTAGAGTTTGAGCCATTGCTGCCTAATCCTTATTGACCATGGCTCCCACGGTCATGGCTAGATTGGCACTGCCATTGGCGCTGGAGCTCAGCGGCAGCGTTGGCGCAGGCGCGGGCACCGGTTGGCACGTGGGTTATGTTGGAGATATGCCCAAGAGGCAATAATAAAATGGTTATTATAATATATCTTTGTGTTTATGATAAATGTTTACATACCATGCTATAATTGTATTAACCGAAACATGGATACATGTGTGTTATGTAAACAACAAGGAGTCCCTAGTAAGCCTCTTGTATAACTAGCTTGTTGATTAATAGATGATCAAGGTTTCGTGATCATGAACATTAGATGTTATTAATAACAAGGTTATGTCATTAGGTGAATGATATAATGGACATACACCCAAATAAGCGTAGCATAAGATCACGTCATTAAGTTCAGTTTGCTATAAGCTTTCGATACATAGTTACCTAGTCCTTCGACCATGAGATCATGTAAATCACTTATACCGGAAGGGTACTTTGATTACATCAAACGTCACTGCGTAAATGGGTGGTTATAAAGGTGGGATTAAGTATTCGAAAAGTATGAGTTGAGGCATATGGATCAAGAGTGGGATATTGTCCATCCCGATGACGGATAGATATACTCTGGACCCTCTCGGTGGAATGTCGTCTGATTAGCTTGCAAGCATATGAATGGTTCATAAGAGATGACATACCACGGTACGAGTAAAGAGTACTTGTTGGAGACGAGGTTGAACAAGGTATGGAGATACCGATGATCAAACCGACAAGTAAAATATCGCGTGACAAAGGGAATCGGTATCGTATGTAAATGGTTCAGTCGATCACTAAATCATCGTTGAATATGTGGGAGCTATTATGGATCTCCAGATCCCGCTATTGGTTATTGGTCGGAGAGAAGTCTCAACCATGTCTGCATAGTTCACGAACCGTAGGGTGACACACTTAAGGTTTGATGTCGTTTAAGTAGATATGGAATTTGGAATGGAGTTCGAAGTTTTGTTTGGAGTCTCGGATGGGATCCGAGACATCACGAGGAGGTTCGGAATGGTCCGGAGAATAAGATTCATATATGGGAAGTCATTTTCCGGGGTTCGGAAAAAGTCCGGTGTTTTGACCGGAGCTTCTAGAAGGTTTTGGAAGGACCGGAATAGTCCGGAATATTATGGAAGGTTCCGGAAGTGTCCGGGACGACCCGAGATGTCTAAGGAAGTCCGGAGGGTTCCATAATAGGTGCAACCACATTGCCTTAAGGGAAAAGGAGTCTTTCCTTAATGCAATTTCCGAATTGGCAAAAGAGTCCGAGTAGGACTAGGTTTTTAGAACCGAAAACCTATCGGAACTCAGTCAAACTTGGGGGCAGATTTTTGGACGACCCAAGGGGCTTGGCCACATATTTAAAGAGGCCAAGGGGCACCCCAAGGGCACATCAAGTCGCAGCCCTAGCTCCCCAAGTCGCAGCACCATCCTGCGCCCAAACCCTAGCTACTCCCTTCTCTTCCTTCTTCTCCCGCAGCGCTTGCGGCGAAGACCTGCCGGAGATCTCCACCACCACCGTCACCATGCCGTCGTGATGGCGGGATTCCGAGGAGGATCTACTACTTTCGCTGCCCGATGGAACGGGGAGAAGGACGTCGTCATCAACACCGAACGTGTGACCGAGTACGGAGGTGCTGCCCGATTGTGGCACCGTCAAGATCTTCTACGCGCTTTTGCAAGTGGCAAGTGATCGACTACATCCACCACGAGATCTAATCTCGTCAGGCTTTGGAAATCTTCGAGGGTTAGTCTCATGATCTTCTCGTTGCTACCATCTTCTAGATTGGATCTTGGCTTGTTATTCGTTCTTGCGGTAGGAATTTTTTTGTTTTCTATGCTACGAATCCCATCAGTGGTATCAGAGCCATGTCTATGCATAGATTGGTTGCACGAGTAGAACACAACTGTTTTGTGGGCGTTGATGCTTTATTGTCTTTAGTTCTTGTACTTTGCATCTTGCAGCATGGTGGGATGAAGCGGCTCGGGCTAACTTTACATGACCGCGTTCATGAGATTTGCTCTACGCTCGACATGCAACTTATATTGCATAAGTGGCTTTGTGGGTGTCTGTCTCTCCCACCATAGTGAAGATTCAATTTACTCTTTCTATTGACAACACTAGTATCACCGTTGTGGTTCATGTTCGTAGGTAGATTGGATCCTACTCGAAAACCCTAAACCACGTAAAATATGCAAACCAAATTAGAGGCGTCTAACTTGTTTTTGCAGGGTTTGGTGAAGTGATATGGCCATGATGTGATGATGAATATGTATGAGATGATCATTATTGTATTGTGGCAACCGGAAGGAGCCTTATGGTTGTCTTTATATTTCATGTTGCAGTATTATTTCAAAGTAGTTGTAATAGTTGCTACACACGGTGAACAACCATGAAGACGGCGCCATGGACCTTGACGCTACGCCGACGATCATGGAGATCATGCCCGTTGATGATGGAGATCATGTCCGTGCTTTGGAGATGAAGATCAAAGGCACAAATACTAAAGGGCCATATCATATCACATATGAATTGCATGTGATGTTAATCCTTTATGCATCTTATTTTGCTTAGATCGCGACGGTAGCATTATAAGATGATCCCTCACATTAATATCAAGATAATAAAGTGTTCTCCCCTCGTATGCACCGTTGCTACAGCTCGTCGTTTTGAAGCATCTCGTGATGATCGGATGTGATAGATTCTACGTTCACATACAACGGGTGTAAACCATGTTGCACACGCGGAAATACTTGGGTTTGCTTGACGAGCCTAGCATGTACAGACATGGCCTCGGGACAACGGAAACCGAAAGGTTGAACACGAGTCATATGGATGATATGATCAACATGTTGATGTTCACTATTGAAGCTAAATCATCTCACGTGATGATCGGTTTTGGTGTAGTGGATGTGGATCGTGTGCCACTTAACAACTATGAGGGATGTTGTATTAAGTGGGAGTTCATTAGTAATTAGATTAAAACTTGAACTAATTATCATGAACATAGTCTGAATAGTATTTTGAATTAAATTTGTAGAATTGGCATCCTTTTTCTACCATGCGCTAGTCTTGTAATTGAGATAGAAATACTGTTAAGTCTGACAAGTAACTTCACAGACTGGTACCGTATTGTTATTGAATCAAGAAATGATTAAGTCCCATTGCAAACTTTTAGTAAACCTCACATTGTTGATTCAAAGAACAATGGTTTCAATTAGTACCTAAAATCATCTTGTCTCCATGAAACTTGAAGTTCAAATTCGTTTGAAAAGTAAGGAGCTAGAAATTTTGTTTCCAGAAATAAGCGAGGTATGAGATATATGTGATATCTAAGACCTTATTGCAAGGTGATAGAATATAATTTGGTGAGACTACATAAACTCATAAGTTTTATGGAAATGTATGAAGGTTGAAGACGCCAGACGTCCCAATCCTCCAACTATTGGGGCACTAACGATATTCGCATATCCATGAAATGATCGTCCTTAGTATACACCGTTGCTAAGACTCGTCGTTTCGAAGCATCACGTGATGATCGGGTGTTATAGATTCTACGTGTGCATACAACGGGTGCAAGTCAGATTTGCACATGCAAATACTAAGGTTAAACTTTACGAGCCTAGCATGTACAGACATGGTCTCGTAAAGTCGTCATGATTTGATGGATAAAATTATGAGTGAAATTGTTCATCACATTAAAAGGTTACTAATAGTGAAATCCGGAACACTTGTCATATGATGATCAACTTCAAAGTAAGAACCTCAAGGTTATTGGTATTTGACCGAGAAACCTAAAAGTTATTGATGTTGAAGTGTTTTTCTGAATAATGAGGAAAGCTAAAAGAGAAACTACAAAAGATTATTGGCAGAAAGAAAGAAAAGACTAGAAAGTCTAGCTCAAGTGTATATAAATGATATACATGTTATGAATGTATTCCTAGTTTGGTCACACAATGAAATTCTTGGGTATCTGTACCATATTGGTTGGTATGAAGTGGCATACAAAACAACACAATACAAGAATACGATGGCCTAAGTGACTGATAAGGAATATGGTAATAATTCACGTTTGGAACATAATAAAGTGTTATTATGTTTGTCGTTGACATTCTACCTAGCCCTTAGAATTTATAATAAAGAACTTAATAATTGTTATTTTGCTCTGGTCAAATGAAAACAATGAGTTGTTCAAATTATGACATTACTCCATGTACGATGGATAAGTTATTATAAATCTTAATGGTGAAACACACATACATAACACGGACGCTAAAATGTCATAAGGCAAATGATTTGAATTCCACTTATTTGTGGAACCGCCATTTAGGTCATGTTAGAAAGGAACGCATGAAGAAACTCCATGCAGATGGATTTTTGGAGTCATTTTATTTTTGAATCGTTTGACACTTGCAAATCTTTTCTAAAGAGAATGATTATAATACTGTTCATAGGCCAAGAGTTGAATGGACAACTAACTTAGTGGAAACATACATGATGATGTATATGGTTCACTGGGCATAGTTGTGTGCGGGAGATTCTTCTACTTTATGAAAACTTCCAACAATGAATTGAGTATATATATGTAGATATATTTGATAAGGAAGAAGTTTGAAACATTTGAATGGATTCAAATAAATTTCAGCATGAAGTGGAAATCATCGTAATAGAAAAGTCAAATATCTATGATTGGAGCATGGTGGAAATATTTGAATTACGAGTTTTTGCGAACATAAAAAAAGAGTTATGAAATTGTTCTACAACTCACGTTTCTTGGAGTATCATAATGATGATGGAGTATCCGAGAGACGTATCCAAACCTTGTTAGATGAGATAAAATAACGCCATTATATTTTTTATGGGTTATGCTTTAGAGACTACCGCTTTTACACTGAATAGAGCATCATCATGATCCGTTAAAATGACACCATACGAGTTATGGCATGGGTATAAACCCTAATAGTCCTTTCTTAAATTTTGGTATGCATAGCATATGTAAATAAGTTTACAACCAAAATCGGATGAATGTCTTTGCTGGTTATCCCAGAGAATTGATTGGGAATTCTTTCCACTATGAAGTAAAAGACAAAAGTGTTTGTTAATGTTACTTGCTTATTTCCAAGAAATTGTTTTCTAGCGAAGTATTTGAGTGGGAGGACAATGGAACTTGATAAGGTTTATGAACCTGAGCATAATGATCAGAGTAGCGCAAAGCATCGAAATGGTTCCGGAAGCGGCCACGATGATCATGGCTCCCATGACTACAAAGTGTTTTAGCCATGGAGATCGAAGTACCTATTGAACCTTGTAGGTTTGGTTTACTTTGTGATCAAATAAATGATTTGTGGACAAAGGATTGATTTTGAACAATGATAAACCAACTACATACAAAGAAGTTATGATGGGCCCTGACTCCGTTAAAATGGCTATGCGCCATGAAATCCAAGATAGGTGAATACTTTTTGAAAGTAAATGAATCTATGAAATTGATGGACTTGGATGAAATATCATTGAAGAAGCTCGACTTGTCAAAAAGTTGTTTACGACAAAGTTCAAAGAGTTGACGACGATAAGATTAGATCTTCCGTAGCGATGCTTATAGTCTATGTGGATTATTCTAGTAATCGCTACATATTTCTTTTATGAGACATGCTAGTAGGATGACAAAATATATTACTTAACAGAAGTGTGTATTAAAGGTGTATACAAGATACAACCAAGAGTTTTGCTAGTCCGTGAAAAACTAGATAGGTATACGAACTTCAATTGGATGAAGTGAGTATCGCGGAGTTGGAATCTTCACCGGATGAAATAGTCAAAGAATTTCTGATTTCATCAGAAACGATGAAGATGCTTGCATTTGCAAGAAATTAAGTGGGAGCGTTGAGACATATTTATAATACTTTATGTAGATGACATATCGTTGATTATAAATGATGTAATTATATACTTGATGTGAATAAAAGGTTTCATTGAGAATTAACTTCAATGAAAGAATATGGACTGAAACATATTTAGTGTCAAGATATATGAAGATAGATTGAAACACATAATAAGTTTAAGTCAAAGTACATAGAATGGATATTGAAGTTGTTCAATATAGAAATATTAAGAAGGTATTCTTTTCATGTGAAGGTTTAACAAGACTTGAGTGTATATGACACTCAATGAGTAAAAAACACATGAGTGATTTTAGATCACGATTAATATGTACACAATCGGATATCCTATGCTCTAAAGTGTTGTGAGCATGTACCAGGATGATTCATATGATGATCATTGGAAGACAGTAAGAATATCCTTGGGTACTTTAGAAGAACCAAGGATATATATATAGTTTTATATGGGGTAATGACAAACAAATCGCTGTAAGGTGTTGCACCGATATTAGTTTGGTGACATATAAAAATGAATTTCAAATCTCAATTAGGCTAAGTGTTGTTTAAAAGGTAGCTCAATGCTAGATTTAGAAGAGTTCTAAATATTGTGACGGATTCTACAAATGGAGGCAGAGTATGTCATTGTTTTGACAATGACTAAGGATTTTAATTCGAAAAGTTCTTTGAGAACTTGGTGTAGTTCCGATAGTGTCAGAACTTTGAAGCTATATTGTGTGTGACAATATTAGTGACATATTTCAGACCACGGAATTAAGGTTCCACCAGAAGACCAAACATATTTAATGCCGACTCATTTGGAAAATGAGTGATGCGTTGAGACGCAAATGAATCGCAAAATACATACGTTTCTGAGCGTGTCATAACTGTTGACTAAAACCTCTCCCGTGAGCAAAACATGATAAAACACCAGAAGGCCAAGGTGTTATATCTTTACAAATTTAAACTAGATTATTGACTCTAGTGCAAGTGGGAGACTGTTGGAGATATGCCCAAGAGGCAATAATAAAATGGTTATTATAATTTATCTTTGTGTTTATGATAAATGTTTACATACATGCTATAATTGTATTAACCGAAACATTGATACATGTGTGTTATGTAAACAACAAGAAGTCCCTAGTAAGCCTCTTGTATAACTAGCTTGTTGATTAATAGATGATCAAGGTTTCGTGATCATGAACATTAGATGTTATTAATAACAAGGTTATGTCATTAGGTGAATGATATAATGGACATACACCCAAATAAGCGTAGCATAAGATCACGTCATTAAGTTCAGTTTGCTATAAGCTTTCGATACATAGTTACCTAGTCCTTCGACCATGAGATCATGTAAATCACTTATACCGGAAGGGTACTTTGATTACATCAAACGCCACTGCTTAAATGGGTGGTTATAAAGGTGGGATTAAGTATTCGGAAAGTATGAGTTGAGGCATATGGATCAAGAGTGAGATATTGTACATCCCGATGATGGATAGATATACTCTGGACCCTCTCGGTGGAATGTCGTCTGATTAGCTTGCAAGCATATGAATTGTTCATAAGAGATGACATACCACGGTACGAGTAAATAGTACTTGTTGGAGACGAGGTTGAAAAAGGTATAGAGATACTGATGATCAAACCTCGGACAACTAAAATATCGCGTGACAAAGGGAATTGGTATCGTATGTAAATGGTTCAATCGATCACTAAGTCATCGTTGAATATGTGGGAGCCATTATGGATCTCCAGATCCCGCTATTGGTTATTGGTCGCAGAGAAGCCTCAACCATGTCTGCATAGTTCACGAACCGTACGGTGACACACTTAAGGTTTGATGTCGTTTAAGTAGATATGGAATTTGGAATGGAGTTCGAAGTTTTGTTTGGAGTCTCGGATAGGATCCGAGACATCACGAGGAGGTTCAGAATGGTCCGGAGAATAAGATTCATATATGGGAAGTCATTTTCCGGGGTTCGGAAAAAGTCCGGTGTTTTGACCGGAGCTTCTAGAAGGTTTTGGAAGGACCGTAATAGTCCGGAATATTATGGAAGGTTCCGGAAGTGTCTGGGACGACCTGAGATGTCTAAGGAAGTTCGAAGGGTTCCATAATAGGTGCAACCACGTTGCCTTAAGGGAAAAAGAGTCTTTCCTTAATGCAATTTCGGAATTAGCAAAAGAGTCCTAGTAGGACTAGGTTTTCAGAACCGGAAACCTATCGGAACTCAGTCAAACTTGGGGGCAGATTTTTGGACGACCCAAAGGGCTTGGCCACCTATTTAAAGAGGCCAAGGGGCACCCCAAGGGCACATCAAGTCGCAGCCCTAGCTCCCCAAGTCGTAGCACCACCCTGCGCCCAAACCCTAGCTACTCCCTCCTCTTCCTTCTTCTCCCGCAACGCTTGCGGCGAAGCCCTGTGATACGTCCAATTTGCATCACTATTTTGTATCATAATTTGCTGTTATTCATGGATATATTTCATATTGGGGTACAATACTTATGTTATTTCGTCTATTTTGCATGTTTCATCATCATTGGAGGATCAAGCACCGGAGCCAGGATTCTGCTGGAAAAAGCACCGTCAGAACGCAATATTTCGGAAGATCAACTGTGGAAGGGAATTTCACGTAAATTCCTATTTTTTCAGATGACGGAGGGAGCCAGAAGGGGGAGCAGAGAGGAGCCACTGTGGGCCCAGACCCTAGGGCGGCGCGGCCCAGGGCCTGGCCGCGCCACCCTGTGGTCCGGGGCCCCACAGCCCCTTTCGCCGCCTTTTCTTCGCGTACTCCTTCGTCCCGAAAACCTAAGCCGGATAGAGGACCTCACGAGGGGTTACAGCCGCCTCGCGGGGCGGAGAAGACCGTAGAGAAAAGAGCTCTCCGGCGGGCAGGAATCCGCCGGGGAAATTCCCTCCCGGAGGGGGAAATCGACGCCATCGCCATCATCATCGAGCGGGACATCATCTCCATCATCATCATCATCATCATCTCCACCATCTACACCGCCATCACCATCGCTGCACCTCGTCACCGCTGTAACAATTCGGGTTAAATCTTGATTGTTTGATAGGGGAAACTCTCCCGGTGTTATTCTATACTTGTTGTAGATGCTATTGAGTGAAACCATTGAACCGAGATTTATGTTCAGATTGTTATTCATCATCATATCACCTCTGATTGTATTCCATATGATGTCTCGTGAGTAGTTCGTTTAGTTCTTGAGGACATGGGTGAAGTCTAAATGCTAGTAGTGAATTATGGTTGAGTAATATTCAATGTTATGATATTTAAGTTGTGGTGTCATTCTTCTAGTGGTGTCGTGTGAACGTCGACTACACGACACTTCACCATTTATGGGCCTAGGGGAGTGCATCTTGTATTCGGTTGCTAATTGCGGGGTTGCCGGAGTGACGTAAACCCGAGCCCCGTTAGTATATCGATGCGGGAGGGATCGCAGGATCTCGCAGTTTAAGGTCTGTGGTTAGATTTATCTTAATTACTTTCTTGTAGTTGCGGATGCTTGCAAGGGGTATAATCACAAGTATGTATTAGTCCTAGGAAGGGCGGTGCATTAGCATAGGTTCACCCACACAACACTTATCAAAACAATGAAGATTATTAAACCACATGAAGCGAAAGTACTAGATTAAAATCCCCGTGTGTCCTCAGGAACGTTTGGTCATTATAAGTAAACAAACCGGCTTGTCCTTTGTGCTAAAAAGGATTGGGCCACTCGCTGCAATTATTTCTCTCGCATTTTACTTACTCGTACTTTATTCATCGCTTACATCAAAACCCCTTGAATACTTGTTTGTGAGCATTTACGAGTGAATCCTTCATCGAAACCGCTGCCAACACCTTCTGCTCCTCGTTGGGATCGACATTCTTACTTATCGAAGATACTACGATACACCCCCTATACTTGTGGGTCATCAAGACTATTTTCCCGGCGCCGTTGCTCGGGGAGTGAAGCGCTATTGGTAAGTGGAATTGGTAAGGAAAACCTTTACTATTTGTGCTGATTTTATTTCGCCTCGCTGCTATAAATCATTATGGAGAGATCTTCTCTTCAATTTCTATTTGGGAAATCTACTACTACCGCAACGGTAGTGGATGAAGCGCCGGTAAGGAAGTAGTACCATATAAAATACCTATGAAAATTATTGAACGTGTTATGGATAACCGCTATGAAGGGGATGGAACTGCTCATCCCGGTGATCATTTATTGTTTTTGCATGAATTATGCGGGTTATTCAAATGTGCAGGTATTTCTATGAATGAAGTTAGAAAGAAACTATTCACTATATCGCTGTCCGGTAAAGCGGCGCACCGGTATAAATTGTCTGAAGAATGGTGATTCTATTGATTGGGAGGACATTGTGCCTTTATTTTATTCCAGATTTTATCCTCCAAGTGAAATTCACAAAGATCGGAACCGCATATATAATTTCTGGCCTCATGATGGAGAGAGTATTGCCCAAGCTTGGGGGAGATTGAAGTCTTTAATGCTCAAATGCCCCATTCATGAGCTTCCTGGTAATGTTATTATTGATAATTTCTATGCAAGACTTTCTTTTCAAGACAAGACCTTGCTGGATACTTCTTGTTCTGGATCATTTACACGCAACAAAGAAGAGTTTAAAAGGGACCTTCTTGATCGGATCCAAGAAAATACCGAAGGATGGGAGAACGACAAAGATAGAGAATCGGGTATAATTTATGATTATAAATGCATTGAAGCTTTTATGGATACTCGATAAATTTCGTAATATGAGTGCTACATATGGTCTTGATTCCCAAGTTGTTGCAAATCTTTATAAAGCTTTTGCCTCTCATTATGAACTGCCTAAGAAGAATTTTGATAAGTATCATGAACCGTATAAAGATAAAGTTGATTCATCCGTAAACAAATGTGTAGTGATTGAAACCGTTGATAATGTTATTCCCGAAGCTTATATTGAAAAAACTCCTTTTCCTGCTAAAATGAAGGAGTACTCTGTCGTATCTAGTGCGGTTAATAAAAGTGAAAAGAAACCTAAAGAACTCGAAGAACAAATTAAAATTGAACCTCGCTGTTGCAATAGTTAAAGATCTTGTGACTCGAAAATGTGGAGGATGGTCATATTATTTTCTGTGAAGATGCTTCTAATATTGTTTCACATCCTAATAAATCCAAACAAGTTAGTGTTCCTATGCTATCTCGTTAGAATTGGTGATCATTGCTATTATGGTTTATGTGATATTGGTGCAAGTGTTAGTGCTATTCCTTATGAGCTTTACACGTGAGATTATGCACGAAATTGGTTCTTGTGAACTTGAAGATATTGATGTGGTTATTCATCCGGCTAATAGAGAAACTATTTCTCCAATTGGTATTGTTCGAGATGTGGAAGTTCTATGTGGTAAGATTAAATATCCTGCCGACTTTTTGGTACTTGGTTCTCGCTGCTAGTAATCATTGTCCTATCATTTTTGGTAGACCTTTTCTAAATACTTGTGGAGCTATTATAGATTGTAAGAAAGAGAAAATTTTGACTAGATTTGTCGGTGAACCTTATGAATTTAACTTTTCTAAATTTACCAAAACTCCTTATAAAGCCGACTTGCCTAGTAATGATTTTAAAATGGAGCAAAGTGTGCATCTATTGTTCTTGTTCGTAATAATCCTTTGCAGCAACATTTGGAGAATAGTGAAAGTGAAGCTTTTAGGAAAGAAAGAGATGAGCTTGAGGAAATTTTTCTTCGTCAACCTATTCTCAAGCATGATTTACCGGTGGAAGATTTGGGTACAACACCGCCACCAAAGGAAGATCCTGTTTTTGATTTAAAGCCTTTACCTGATAATCTTAAATATGCTCATATTGATGATAAGAAAATATATCCTGTTATTATTAGTTCTAAGCTTTCAGAGATTGAGGAAGAAAGGTTATTGGAAATATTGAAGAAACACCGAGGAGCTATTGGCTATACTCTTGATGATTTGAAAGGGATTTCTCCTTCTATTTGCCAACATGCTATTAATATGGAAGAAGATGCAAAGCCTGTTGTTGAACATCAACGTCGTCTAATTCCGAAGATGAAAGAGGTGGTAAGGAACGAGGTATTAAAACTACTTGAAGCTGGTATTATATATCCTATTGCCGATAGTAGATGGGTTAGTCCTGTGCATTGTGTTCCTAAGAAAGGAGGAATGACTGTTGTGCCTAATGATAATGATGAGCTTATTCCTCAAAGAGTAGTTGTAGGGTATAGAATGTGCATTGATTTTCGAAAAGTTAATAAAGTTACTAAGAAAGATCATTACCCTTTACCCTTTATTGATCAAATGCTAGAAAGGTTATCTAAAAATACTCATTTTTGCTTTCTTGATGGTTATTCTGGGTTTTCACAAATTGTTATTAAAGCTAAAGATCAAGAGAAAACCACATTTACTTGTCCTTATGGAACTTATGCTTATAGGCGTATGCCTTTTGGTTTATGTAATGCTCCTGCCACTTTTCAAAGATGCATGTCTGCTATTTTTCATGGTTTTTGCGAAAGTATTGTAGAGGTGTTCATGGATGATTTTTCTCGTCTATGGGAATTCTTTTGATAATTGCCTGCGAAACCTCGATAAAGTTTTGCAGAGATGTGAAGAAACTAACCTTGTTCTTAATTGGGAGAAATGTCAGTTTATGGTTAATGAAGGAATTGTATTGGGACATAAAATTTCCGAGAGAGGTATTGAAGTTGATAGAGCTAAAGTTGAAGCAATTGAGAAGATGCCCTATCCGAGGGATGTTAAAGGTATTCGTAGTGTTCTTGGTCATGATGGGTTTTATAGGAGATTTATTAAAGATTTCTCTAAAATTTCAAAGCCTCTTACTAATCTTCTTCAAAAAGATGTACCTTTTGTTTTTGATGATGATTGTAAGGAAGCTTTTGAAACTCTAAAGAAAGCCTTAACAACTGCTCCTGTAGTCGAACCTCCTGATTGGAATTTGCCTTTTGAAATTATGTGTGATGCTAGTGATTTTGCTGTAGGCGCTGTTCTTGGACAGTGGGTAGATAAAAAATTAAATGTTATTCATTATGCTAGTAAGACTCTTGATGCTGCTCAAAGAAATTATGCTACAATCGAAAAGGAATTGTTAGTCGTAGTCTTTGCTTGTGACAAGTTTAGACCCTATATTGTTGATTCGAAAGTTACAATTCATACTCGATCATGCTGCAATTAGATACCTTATGACAAAGAAAGATGCTAAGCCAAGGCTTATTAGATGGGTACTTCGTTGCAAGAATTTGATTTACATATTATGGATAGGAAAGGTGTTGATAATCCCGTTGTCGATAATTTGTCTAGATTGGAAAATATTGCTTATGATCCTGTTCCCGTTAATGATAGTTTTCCAAATGAACAATTGGCTGTAATAAAGGTGAGCTCGCGAGAGAGCCCTTGGTATGCGGATTATGCTAACTTTATTGTTTCGAAGTATTTGCCTCCAGCCTTTTCAGCTCAAAGAACGGAGGAAATTCTTTTATGACTTGAGGCATTATTTTTGGGATGACCCACACTTATATAAAGAAGGAGTAGATGGTATTATGCGAAGATGTGTTCCCGAATATGAACAACAGGAGATATTGAGTAAATGTCATGGTAGTGTTTATGGAGGACATCACGCCGGAGATAGAACCGCGCAAAAGGTTCTACAATCAGGTTTTTATTGGCCAACACTCTTCAAAGATGCAAGGAAATTTATTTTATCTTGTGATGAATGTCAAAGAGTTGGTAATATCTCCGGACGCAATGAAATGCCTATGAATTATACTCTTGTTATTGAACCATTCGATTGTTGGGGATTCGACTTCATGGGTCCTTTCCCTTCTTCAGACGGTAACACTCATATACTTGTCGCCGTTGATTATGTTACTAAATGGGTAGAAGCTATACCTACAAAAAGTGCTGATGGTGAGACCTCTATAAAAATGCTTGTAGATGTTATATTTCCTAGATTTGGAGTACCTAGATATATTATGACTGATGGAGGTTCTCATTTTATTCATGGAGGTTTTAGAAAAACTCTTGCTAAGTATAGTATTAATCATAGAATTGCTTCTGCTTATCACCCTCAAACTAGTGGTCAAGTAGAATTATCAAATAGAGAGATTAAAGCTATCCTGGGTAAGACTGTTAATAAATCTAGGAAGAATTGGGCTAGCAAATTGAAAGAAGCACTATGGGCTTATAGAACTCGCTTATAAAAATCCCATGGGAATGTCACCTTATAAAATGGTTTATGGAAAATCTTGTCATTTACCTTTAGAACTAGAGCACAAAGCTTATTGGGTCGTTAGAGAACTAAATAAAGATCCTAAATTAGCCGGTAATAAGAGGTTGATGCAATTAAGTTCTCTAGATGAATGGAGAAGTGAAGCTTATGAAAATGCTAAACTCTTTAAAGAAAAAGTTAAGAAGTGGCATGATAGAAGGATCATTAAAAGAGAATTTAATGTTGGAGATCAAGTTCTATTGTATCGGTCTCGTCTCAGATTCTTTGCAGGTAAATTACTCTCGAAGTGGGAAGGACCATATGTTGTTGAGGAGGTGTATCGTTCAGGAGCAATTAAAATTAGCTCTCTCCAAGGCAATGCCACACAAGTGGTGAATGGACAAAGACTCAAGCATTATATCTCGGGTGATTCTTATAATGTTGATGTTGATGTTATTCAAGTGGAAACACCGGAGGCTTTCATCAAAGGACAAATTGACAATCCGCCGTAACTCGGACTTTGAATAGGTAACAGAACAGGTAATAAAAAGTCCGCGTTTACCTTTCCGAACATTACTTTTGCTATTTTTAGAAAATATGAAAAATTACGGAATCGAAACGGAGTGGAAAAGACGCGCGAGGGCCCGTCACCACAGGCCGGCGCGGGCCCCACCCTGGCCGCGCCGACCTATGGTGACGGCACCTCGGCGTCCCGTTTCCACTCGTTTTCGGCCTGGAACCTTCCTTTTGTCGTAAAAATATTTGCTATATAATCCCCCGGACCCCTGGAGGTCCGTAATATCGTTTTCTCGTCGTGTTTTGTTTCGAGCTGTTTTCTGCCAGGATTTGCTTCGGATCTAGATCCACCATGTCCTCGTCGGGAACTCAGAAGGACAGCTTCTTTGAGGACGTCGTCAACCCGTACATGAACGAGCTGAAGATGCACCCCAAAGAGTTGCAGCTCGTGGATGGAGATTTGCAGATCAAAGATGTCCAGGGTCCTAAGGGAGAAGGGAGTTTGGAAGACAGGATGGAGAAACTGGAACAAGAGGTTTTCAACTACAAGAAGATGGCTGAGCGTGAAGTGGATATCTTTCACAAGATTGTGTCTGAACTCATTGATGGGCACAAGAAGGAGACTGCAAAGCTGTGGGACGATATCTTTTCACTTCACGACACCACCAACAAACTCCAAGCTCAACTCTATGATGTTCATAATCAAAACTGTGAGTATGAAAACAGGTTTAAGCGCATAAGTCATGCTGCTAGTTTCAGGTTCCTGAGACCAAGATGTCTTTTGTTGATGGAGGGCCTCTTCCATGGAAGTCTGATGACGACAAAGATTCACCATCATCACCGAAGGAGTAATTCATCATCGGTATTGGCATCCCCTTGGTTTGTTCCAAGCTTGGGGGAGTGCCGCGGTATCACATCATCATTACCTTTATCTTTTACTATCAAGTAGTGTCATATCATGAGTAGGGAAGTTATCATATGGAATAGTATGCAATGTGGAAGTATCTCTCTTAGTTAGTTATCTATGTATCCGTTGGTGTGAGTTATCGTTATGGAATATTAATGAGAAGTCTTATCATTTACTTTTTGCACACCTTATTTTAGTTTGCAATCTCCATTATATGATTACTCTTGACATGAGTATTGATATCATTTTGGGAGCATCAAGTAAATCTATTTGGTTTTGGCAAACTTAGCATTGGTCAATAGCAACAACATCTTGATGTTTAATAGAAGAGAGAAACACACTTAGATATATTACTCTATTATCTCTAAGCTTAGTATTCTTAAGTCAAAATTGCTTGTGCTTACGAGAAAGATGCATGATTGTTTCTATCATTTGTATATTTGTTTGTTTCCCTCAACCTTTATGCTTGCTATCAAACCTTGCTAGCCAAAGACCTGTATCGAGAGGAGATGCTTCTCATACATCCATAACCTTAGACCAAACCTATGCCATTTGTGTCCACCATATCTACCTACTACATGGTATTTTCTGCCATTCCAAGTAAATACTTCATGTGCTACCTTTAAATAATTCAAACTACTACTCCTTATTTGTGTCAATGTTTTATAGCTCATGAGGAAGTATGTGGTGTTTTATCTTTCAATCTTGTTGGGCGGACTTTCACCAATGGACTAGCGGCACATCCGCTTATCCAATAATTTTGCAATAAGAGCTGGTAACGGGGTTCCCAGCCCCAATTAATAACTTTCATTAATAATTCTCTTCACATGTTTTGCTCTGAGTTATCAGTAAGCAACTTAATTTTGCAATAGACACTCCTCCATGGTATGTGAATGTTGGAAGGCACCCGAGGATTCGGTTAGCCATGGATTGAGAAAGCCAAGGTTGGGGGAGTGTCATCCTTAATAAAACTAAAATACATGTGTAAACAAAGGAGAAGGGGGATGATCTACCTTGCTGGTAGAAATGCCGTCCCTCATGGGAGCCGCTCTTTGAAGGTTCGTTTGGCAAGGGGGTTAGAGTGCCCGCTACCATTCGTTGACAATAACAAACACCGCTCAAAATCTTACTTTTATGCTCTTTATATGATTTCAAAACTTGAAAAGCTCTAGCACATGATTTAATCCCTGCTTCCCTCTGCGAAGGGCCCATCTTTTACTTTTATGTTGAGTCAGTAAACCTATTTCCCTCTATCTTAAGCAAGCAATTGAGTTGTTGTGAACCAATCATTTATTCTATGATTCAGCTTAATCATGTCTTTTATACTTTCTTGTTTAGTACCAATTTTATCTGAATGAATATGACTTCGAAGTTATCAATGATTATGAGGAGATTGTTATGCTTGAATATGAAGGCTCAGCTATAAAATCTAATATGAAAGCTTTGCTTAGAAGTACAATCTGTTAGTAGTTCTCTGACCAAGAACAAAGTTTGCCATCACTAACTATGATTTCTTATGCACCTTTACTTGTGATTTCTCTTTACTTATTTCGAGATGAGTTATATGAGGAAGTTGTTTACTAGAATGTCTTGTGTAAATGAATATGATGCTTCTTGTCCGTATTTTATTTATCGACTCTTCACTCCATAAACATGTGGTCTTGTTTATCGAGCTCAGTTTCGCTTGGGGACAAGCGAGGTCTAAGCTTGGGGGGAGTTGATACGTCCAATTTGCATCACTATTTTGTATCATAATTTGCTGTTATTCATGGATATATTTCATATTGGGGTACAATACTTATGTTATTTCATCTATTTTGCATGTTTCATCATCATTGGAGGATCAAGCACCGGAGCCAGGATTCTGCTGGAAAAAGCACCGTCAGAACGCAATATTTCGGAAGATCAACTGTGGAAGGGAATTTCATGTAAATTCCTATTTTTCCAGATGACGGAGGGAGCCGAAGGGGAGCGAGAGAGGAGCCACTGTGGGCCCAGACCCTAGGGCGGCGCGGCCCAGGGCCTGGCCGCGCCACCCTGTGGTCTGGGGGCCCCACAGCCCCTTTCGCCTCCTTTTCTTCGCGTACTCCTTCGTCCCGAAAACCTAAGCCAGATAGAGGACCTCACGAGGGTTACAGCCGCCTCTCGCGGGGCGGAGAAGACCGGAGAGAAAAGAGCTCTCCGGCGGGCGGGAATCTGGTCGGGGAAATTCCCTCCCGGAGGGGAAATCGACGCCATCGCCATCGTCATCGAGCGGGACATCATCTCCATCATCATCATCATCATCTCCACCATCTACACCGCCATCACCATCGCTGCACCTCGTCACCGCTATAACAATTCGGGTTAAATCTTGATTGTTTGATAGGGGAAACTCTCCCGTGTTATTCTATACTTGTTGTAGATGCTATTGAGTGAAACCATTGAACCGAGATTTATGTTCAGATTGTTATTCATCATCATATCACCTCTGATTGTATTCCATATGATGTCTCGTGAGTAGTTCGTTTAGTTCTTGAGGACATGGGTGAAGTCTAAATGCTAGTAGTGAATTATGGTTGAGTAATATTCAATGTTATGATATTTAAGTTGTGGTGTCATTCTTCTAGTGGTGTCGTGTGAACGTCGACTACACGACACTTCACCATTTATGGGCCTAGGGAGTGCATCTTGTATTCGGTTGCTAATTGCGGGGTTGCCGGAGTGACGAAACATGAGCCCTCGTTAGTATATCGATGCAGGAGGGATCGCAGGATCTCGCAGTTTAAGGTCGTGGTTAGATTTATCTTAATTACTTTCTTGTAGTTGCGGATGCTTGCAAGGGGTATAATCACAAGTATGTATTAGTCCTAGGAAGGGCAGTGCATTAGCATAGGTTCACCCACACAACACTTATCAAAACAATGAAGATTATTAAACCACATGAAGCGAAAGTACTAGACTAAAATCCCCGTGTGTCCTCGTGGAACGTTTGGTCATTATAAGTAAACAAACCGGCTTGTCCTTTGTGCTAAAAAGGATTGGGCCACTCGCTGCAATTATTTCTCTCGCATTTTACTTACTCGTACTTTATTCATCGGTTACATCAAAACCCCTTGAATACTTGTTTGTGAGCATTTACAGTGAATCCTTCATCGAAACTGCTGCCAACACCTTCTGCTCCTCGTTGGGATCGACATTCTTACTTATCGAAGATACTACGATACACCCCCTATACTTGTGGGTCATCACCCTGCCGGAGATCTCCACCACCACCGTCACCACGCCGTCGTGATGGCGGGATTCCGAGGAGGATCTACTACTTCCGCTGCCCGCTGGAATGGGGAGAAGGACGTCGTCATCAACACCGAACGTGTGACCGAGTACGGAGGTGCTGCCCGATTGTGGCACCGTCAAGATCTTGTACGCGCTTTTGCAAGCGGCAAGTGATCGACTACATCCTCCACGAGATCTAATCTCGTTAGGATTTGGAAATCTTCGAGGGTTAGTCTCATGATCTCCTCGTTGCTACCATCTTCTAGATTGGATCTTGGCTTGTTATTCATTCTTGCGGTAGGAAATTTTTTTGTTTTCTATGCTACGAATCCCATCAGGTTACCCTAGGCGTGCTAGGTCTCCCTGCGCCAGACGAATTCACGCAACCACTACTAGGAAAACCCTCATCTGTGGCGCATGTTTTTCACCTTTTGTGGCGCATGTTTTCACTTTCTCTGGCACATATTCCGTGCGTCACAGAAGTCACGCCACTAAATTTTATTTATGTGGTGCGTCACAGAATTATCAAACTTCTATGGCGCACCAGGCAGGCATGCGCCACAGAAAACTTTCTATGGCGCAACCGATTTGTTTTTTAAAGTTAAAAAAAGTGGCTAGATCTAGATCTAGGGCCGCCGGAATTTTGCCAGATTTTTTTGAAATTTTCCCGAGGTCGTCGGAGGTGGGTGGGTGGGTGGGTGGAGGAGGAGGAGGCCGACCGGAGGGGGTCGCCGAAGGTTTGGGAGGAGGGGGTCGCCAGAGAAGGAGGTCGCCGGAGGAGGATGAAGAGGTGGTCGCCGGAGGAGGAAGAGGTCGTCGGGTGTGGAGGAGGAAGTCGCCGGGTGGTGGAGGAGGCCAAGTGTGGAGGAGGAGGCTGGGTGTGGGAGAGAAGGCCGGGTGGAGAGGAGGGATGAGAAGGGAAAAGAAGGGAGGAGAGGCGGAGAAGGTGAAGTGGAGGAGCGGAGGAGGAGAAGAAAAGAGAGAGGGAGAAGGGTGCCGCCGGATTTCAAATTTCAGTCTAACTATTCTGTCACACATGTGCATTTGGCGCGCCACTGAATTTTTTTCGATTTTTATTTTATTTTTGTAAGAAAAAATCTTGACTTTACGTAACTTTTTTCAATCTTTTCAAATTTTCTGATTATGTCAATTTCAGAATGGCCAAAGGCCATTGAATTCATTTGTAGAATTTTCTTCCGGTCATTTTGATATATTGTGCGTATTTGTCCGACTTTGTATGCAACCAGAAAATCCGTTTGAAGATTTCATGATCGTTTTTTGCAAAATACATTGAAATTCATGTTTTCCAATTTCCTCTACAGGTATACCACTTAATATAAGTATAGCTCAAAGGAATTTTTTTTGAAGTTTTTATAATTTTCTGTGATTTTTTGAACACTAAAGAGGCAATTCACTCGGGGGATGCGTGGACGGTTGAAAATACTTCTGTGACGCGTGTAGCTCCATGCGCCACAGAAATGCTGCGCATTTGGCCACATGTGCCACAGAAGGACGACATTTCTCTGGCGCATCCAGCTCCATGCGTCACAGACATACTCAGAATTGGTCAACCCAAAAATTGGTCGCGAGCCCCACCAGATTGTGGCGCATGAAGAGTTGGTGCGCCATAAAAATGCCAAATTCTGCGACGCATAGAGAGTTGGTGCGTCATAGAAGTTGAAAATTCTGTGGAGCATATTTACTTATACGCCACAAAAATATTTTTGTGGAGCACGCATTTTAGGTGCGCCACAAAATACATTCCTACCTATAAGGATTTTCCTAGAAGTGAACTATACGGCAAGGCCCTCCCACTTGGTCAGGTCCTCCAGCTTGCTCTGCGTGATGGCCAACTTGAAGGCATCCTCGTAGCTCAGCTCGGGTGGCTGGATGAGGAGTTCGTCCTCCCGCTTCACGGTCGCCCCGCCTCCCACTGATACGCGAGGAGGGTGAGGTAGTCCAGCGTGTCTTTGTGCGGATCATCGCCGATGATGTCGTCGCTGGGTTCTCAGCGCTCCATGTCCTTGCCACCGCCATCTCGGCATTGCCTAGGTACGCGGCGCGACACCGCGAGTCAAACTCCCAAGACCCGAACGTGTCCCGGGCGTACAAGTTCGGGGTGAACGCAGAGTCGCTCCACAGATCGGGCGGGAGGAGGGACCGCTGGTGGTGGATCTCATCGCGTCATGCTTGTACTTCCCGTGGCACCGGCACCCTCCGTGCATTCGTGTGCCAGCATGCGGGAAGGTTCACGTCAGCCCACGGCACTATCATCCTCGTCTCCCACATATACCGAGCCGACGCAATGCATGTTCCGCTCAGTGCGAGGACCTCACCTCGTGGTCGTTGCAGCCATCCTCCATGACCAGGACTTGCCCATCGCACGGTGTTGTTGCTTGTGTTATGGGGAGCAAGACTCTCTAGATGTGGTAATGGCACGGGCATTGTGTGCAGTGGCAGGCGAGGCCGCACGCCTAAAAAAGGATGAGAATGCGTCTGTCATCAATGCCAACACTGGCCTCCAAGCGAAGACCAGTGCCGGCCGCAATCCTCCACCAATTCTGCAACACAGAAGACGAAGCGGCCGCTTGGTCACTGCCAGGCGGATCCGGGCTTAACGTGGGAGGACACGTGTTGTCCGCGCAGACGCATTCATATTTCAAATTTGGGCCTAGAATGGATCGGCCTGTTTGCGTCGGCCCGCTAAGTCATGTTTTTTGTGTCCCCCTATTCGTGCGGACTAAAACAGACCGCCTCATTCCGTGTGGGTCGCGCCGCCGGGATGCCTTTACTAATGTTCTGCAACAGACATGGATGGATGCAAGAACATCATTCAGCACGACAATTTATGAAACAAGATCGGGCATTACCAGTTTGCCATTTCCTTTGCATAAAAGTAGTTGAAGAAAACTATGTTCGCCGGAACAATTCAAAGTGATTTTACCCCTATCCTTTCCGGATGAATGGATTTAGACTGCAAATAAACAATGATCGAGATAATGACAACGAATCATGAATTTTCCCTCTGTACTTTGTTAACACCTACTACCAGTAAGTGTTACTTTTCTTCGTCATCCCGTTTGTCTCCTCTTCATGGGTTCTTTCTCTCCGATTTCTTCTTCGTAAAAGAATCCACTACTTCGTCCACCTCTTCCTCTATCTGATCAAGCTGCGTTGAACCAGGAAAGAAAATAAACTAAGTTTAATGTATGTAGGATATCAAACATCTTCACATAGTAAAGCACCTCATGTCTAATTGTACTGATTACTCAATACAGAATAGTTTTGACTCTTATTATGTGGGTTCGCTTCTTTCGACATTTACACATGTCCTACGCAAGTACGCTACTTATATTGTGACCTCTTTGATTTGCAAGATTTAGAGAACATACTATAGGAATATAAAAAGCATGGAATTTAGACGTACTGTATTCCTGAAGACTATAGCATTGGAAAACTACATGAAGTAGCATCGAGTAGGGGTAGTGAAACATAAAAGAAAAAAAAAATAGAGCATGAGGTTTGGCTGGAAGAAAAAAAATCCTCTCCGAAATATTGGGCAAAAGAATCCTTGACAGGAACTCCAAATGATTTTAGTCCTGTGAATCAAACGACCTACACAGGAAAAATTCCTGATAATCGCACGAAGTTCTTCTGAATAAAAAAAAGGTCCTTAATATGCATGTATTTTTCTATGATAATTACCAGCTACCAGCTATTGCACCGCTGCACCATGAGCTAGTTAAGCTACAGTTACATCAACAGCTTCTCTAACCGGGAAGTAAAATTAGTAGGCAGTCCTAACCTTACGAAGTAGGGCCTCGGCCTTGTCCGCGTCCTCCTCGATCTCATCTGCGACGGCCTTGATCCTGGATGCTGCCTTCTTTATGGTTTGATTCTCGGGAAACGCCTCAGAGACATCTTCGGCGATTTTCTCAGCCGCCTCCGCCACCCTATCGACCACCTCGATTGCTGCCTCTGCGGTCTCCTCCGCCTTATCTATTGGATCGATTTTATTACACACCAGGAGAATTCGTAATCAAGATGCACCCTAAAGATCCACATAATAGACAAGTGTGCCAAATGGTATATCTGATTCCGAGTTACCCTGCATTGCTCTCATCTGTCTGTAGAAAGGCACCGCAGCAAAGGAGGCACCGACGACGAATGTGACCCTGAGAAGCTCATATGTAGCTTGTGAATGTGAGAAGGACATTGACGAAACAAATCTAGAATATGTGGACGAGAAACGCATGCAACTGTGCAAGTTTTCTGCATGTACGTACGCACCATGAAGGTATGTTGGAAAATAGATCGGGCAATGAGAAATCTCCTCCTGCTGGCAGTTCTCCGGGGCCAACTGCACGGATTCTGGAACAAAACAGGTGAGTTTTTTTTCTGTAAGAAAAAATGGACAAAAACGGTATGCGCTATAGTCAAGAAGCTTACAGTGGGACACAAGTAGTATAACATAGCGTGCACTTACTGTGTTGCTCTTCTTATCGGCTGAACACGGTTGATGCCCCAAGACTTCATGGTTAAGCCGACAAGGGTTTGCCGGCGTTGAGCTGATACAGATATACCCTTGCCCCCTCGTTGCCGAGAAACCTCTGGAATGTATGGCGCCAAGGCTTTGGAGGTAACACAAGATATGAGGATCGCCATCAGAATTTGAAGGAGTCTCTCGGCTGCTTTCCTCAACGTTGAGGCCAACGAGTTTCGAGCTTGTGAAATCTTCCTTGTTCCTTTCTTGAGCAGAGAGTTCTAACCAACTGAGATCTTAGCAGTCTGCACCAATCATATAAAAGGAAATGACAAAGCGAGAACTATTGGTTTTTGGACTAGGATACAACAGCGAAAGCGGGAATTATTAGATTTCGGGCTAGCATCCAACAGCACGCCACACACGAGGATACATATAGCCACACACTATTAAGTCATAGATATGGGAGCCCACACAGTTTTGGCCACTCGTACAACTTGTCTATTTCCAGATCGTTTCTTGGCTTATAGCACGTGCGCAACGCGACTCACAGTCTCGTAACGAACTGTAGAGATGAGGTTCAAGTAACTCTAGCCGGATCTTAAACATGAAAGCATTGCCAGACTCTACGTACTATCTAGCTGTATATGATAGAAAATTCAGTTAACGGATTGCATGCTTGCGTGCTAACTGCATGTGGATCATTTGAGCATCTGCAACCCAACGCCTACAAGTCAAACGCTAAAATGAACTAATCAGTTTTGTCTCCATTCACATCACTCAAACTTCATCAGCCACATTACATTTTTTTTTGTTTCCTTTCCTTCATTCACTAGGGATCTTCCAATAGGATTGCCAAGCCGCCATGATCCATCTATTCTTCGCAATCTGTAAACACAACAGGTAATAGGAAAACATATAAAGATACATACTGGAGTATATATCATGTGCAGGGAGATGGAAAATAGAAAACAAAACATGTTGCTTAAAGCAATAGGAATCTAGAAAGCTATAATGTTAAAGGGTTACATAGTATACCTGCCATTGGATGAAAAATTAATGAGTTCTTCACAACTCCAATTTCTTAAAACGTTTGCATTCCAAAAGACAGTCAGATAAAGGCGAGAGAAAACACGAGTTAACTAGTTTGCCACGAGCACTGAATCACAGCGATATTGATTTAGCAAATACAACACTTCATAATCTTCTCATCAATCAAGTAAGGACCATCATTATTGTATATCAGGCTTCACAAGCTATAGTTCTAGACATGGCCTATCCTTTTCCAGTTATATTTAGAAACTGTAAGCATAAGCCACTAGGGTACATTGCCAGCATAGCTTTTTTTGCAGGAGGGGAGAGGGAAAGCTCAGCTTTCTTTGCAGGCTGGCAAAAGACCATAACTACTACAATGTTTTTCAGGGCCGATCTGGGTACAGATCCATACTGTGTCACCTGTTGACCTCTGTTTCACCTGGCTATATCCTCTGTCCAGTATTGTATCGATGCCAAGCGAGTCAGGTGTAGTTTCTGCTTAGTCATTCATGCTCAAACTGAAGATTACTGGCCTAATGTTCCTGTCATTGCAACCATGTCACTGTGCAAACCATCAGAATAGCAAAGTTCCTCTAGTGTAATCAGCAAACCGCCTGCGAAAATAAGACGTCCAATTCCTTCTGTACAAGCAAATGGCAATTACTAATTTGAATTGACATATGTGGTACAGGAAACAATCCCCTCTCTTGGTATTGGCATTGTCAAGGAGACTAGTTCAAATCGTCCATTCTCAACATTCTTCTCGGGGCTGACTGAAATCTGGAAACAGAATGGACTGTTCTTGCCTGGGTTCAGCAGGCATTTCACTAAAATGAGCCAAATAAGATGAAAATCTGGCTTTTTTCCGGTTCTTTTCCTTTTAGTAATCCCTATCTTGCCAGTGCCATCTAGCATCCTAGAAGTGCTTGGGCTGACAGATTCACAAGTTTCTAACAGCATGCAATGGCGGCTCTTGTAGCATTCAGACACATCATCTGCGATAATATTTCCAAATAAGGTCTCGGCAACTTTATTCCTCACAAGCACAGGAACCTGTCCAGATTGGTCTCGCACATAGATCTGCAGATCGTGCAAAGATGGTTTTATTAATTAGTTTCATCAAATAAAAAATTGAGGTGGGTGTACAACTTCTTACCATGAATGGTTTGTATATCTGGCCAACAGCGTGGACATACTTAGGATTATCTGGACAATCAATTGGACAATTACTGTCTCCATGAAGGTTTCTGCATAAAAATTTACTATATCATGACAGCCAGGGCAATTTTCTTAGTTGGCTCATATAACTGATAAAATGTTGATAAGAAGACATGCATGTGCATACTTTCGGTATAGAGGTAAACCACATAACTTGCAACCAGTAGTAATGAAATCTCTGACAATATCATTATGTTCATTCAAAGAAAGCTTCTCGATTACTGTCAATTGCTCCTTCAAGGGGGTAAGAGAACCCATTAATACGATTTTTCCAATAGATGCAGAAATATTGAAATTGCATGGTTTGCTCTGAGATATTAGTTCTGAGATGGACAAGTCTGCTGAATTATTTTCTGTTTTTTCTTTCCAATTCTTCAACATCACCTGCAGTACAATATTACAAGAGTTTTATTTGTTTACACGGTATAGATTTTCAAAAACAAAATGTTAATTCTGGAAGATATACAATAAGGCAAATTTGATAATTTTGATAAACTTCTATCGCTAGGTGACGTATCACGTAAATACTAATGATGCCTTGATTGCATGGTTCAATAATTAACATATGATGTAATTCTGATGCAAGATGAAATGAGAAACACAGGAGCCGCATCCAAAAGGCTTCTATTGCCAATCCTAAGAAACAAGCTCATGTTTATGTTGAAACTTCGTTCTTTCAACCTCTAAACAAAATGTAAGGGAAGAAAGAGAAATTTAGATATGCCGATTGCTACCTATCCCAAATGAAACTGAAATTTTACTGCCTCGGGGGCAGATTTTTACCTGATGAAGATTTTCCGTGCAAGCACGTTTGGTGTGTAAGATCCACTCTGACAGTCTTCTTAACTTTGATCTTGTAGCAGCCCCGACTTTACAATTAATTATTAGTTCATCCATCCCTGATAAAAACAGCTCATGCACTAAGTTATCGGGTAATACAGTTTGTTTTCTTCTCAAACACAATGATCTGTTGCGGAAAACGAAAGTAGAGGTTAATATAATAGGTGACCCACAAAAAACAAGCATAAAATACTTTGCTTTTGACACGCTATCCTGGGCGTTCCTCTTCGAGGTGCTCCGGCGGTATGGCTTCGGCGACAAATTCCTTGACTGGATTGCGATCCTACTCTCATCCGCAAGCACACGCGTCCTGTTGAACGGCTGCCCTGGACCGCCGATCTGGCACCGCCGAGGGCTGCGGCAAGGGGACCCCTTGTCACCGCAGCTCTTCGTGTTGGCCGTGGACACCCTTGGGAGGCTGGTCACGCACGCGGCCACTGTCGGAATTCTACAAGCGCTCCACCCGACCAAGACAATCCCGGTGGTATCCCTCTATGCCGACGACGTGGTCATGTTTTGCCAGCCCACCGCCGCCGACGCCAACGCCGTCAAGTCGATTTTTCGCCTGTTTGGCAGAGCCTCCGGCCTACAGGTCAACTATGACAAGAGCGCGGCGACATTGCTGAACTGCGAGCAGGATGCTGCCACGGTGATCACTGCGACTTTGGGCTGCCAGTTAGCAGATTTGCCCCTGACTTATCTGGGCATTCCGCTGACATTGCGGCGCCCTACCAGAGCCCAGTTCCTGCCCCTGGTGGCCAAGACCGCAGCAAAACTTCCAACTTGGAAGTCCAGGCTTATGGACAGATCGGGGCAGCTTACGCTCGTCAAAGCCGTCCTTGCTGCAATCCCCCTACACCAGATCCTAGTTCTACAGCCGTCAAAATGCATCATCAAGATGCTGGAGAAGATACAGCGTGGATTCCTTTGGGAGGGGAGAGCTGAGGCTAGCGGCAGACACTGCCATGTCAATTGGCGCACTGTAAGCCGGCCAATCTCGCTAGGAGGTCTCGGCGTCCATGATCTGGAGAGGGCTGGGCTGGCACTACGCTTACGTTGGCTGTGGCTCAGTAGAACTGACCAAGACAGAGCTTGGAGCGGCTTAGACTTGCAATTCACCCAGCAGGAGCGCTGCCTGTTCTTCGCCTCCACCTACATGGTTGCCGGCGACGGGCAGACCGGCAGGTTCTGGGAGGACCGTTGGATCGATGGCCGCTCCGTCAGTCAAATCGCACCGGAGTTGTATGCCTGCATCCCCAAGAGACGCCGGAAGGGAACGTCGATCGCCGACGGACTGCTTGCGCATCGCTGGGCTCGTGATATTCATGGCGTCATCGGCATTCGTGAGCTCGGCCAATACCTGCTGCTTTGGAGGAAGGTGGAGCAATTCACACCCACCAACCAACCAGATCAAATGGTTTGGCGGTGGAACGCTAGCGGAACATATTCCGCCAAGACTTGCTACCTGAGCATGTTCCAAGGGTCCAAGAGCTGTGGTGCATGGAGGCTGATCTGGAGAACCTGGGCACCGCCGCGAGTTAAGTTCTTCCATTGGCTTGCTTGGAAGGACCGATGTTGGACAGCAGAGCGGCTGCAGAGACACAGCCTACAGCATCATCCCAGATGTCTCCTCTGCGATCAGGAACCGGAATCGATGCGGCACCTACTGCTAGCATGTCCCTTATCAAGGCATGTCTGGCACGACATCCTGGCATTGCTCAGGCTCACCTGCAGACCACCTGACAATGAACTCACGCTCAGCGAATGGTGGATCATGGCGAGGCAAGCAACTCCGAAGCAAATGCGCAAGGGTCTTGCCACTGTCACGCTGCTCATCCCTTGGTTGATCTGGAAGCACCAAAACGCTTGCGTCTTTGAGGGAGAAAGGCCTACGGTGCAGCGCGTGTGTGAGCAGTTCAGAGTAGAAGCGACGCTTTGGGCGAGAGCCGGTGCGGCTGGCCTTCATGATATCCTACCCACAGACTGGGATGTACACTGATTACTTGCATCTGTAAGCCCCCTAGGTGGCTAACATCTGTAACCAACTCTTCTTTGCAATGAAATGAAACGCAATGTCATTGCGTTTTCTCGAAAAAAAAGGATATTGTTTACAAGAACAAACAACAAACCATGAGACATGTTGGAACACATTGCTATCTTTTCGTGCATGAAACTCAACAGGTGCCGGAGGAAAAAGGTCTAGATTTCAAGAACTAACCAAGATAATAAAAATAAAAATATGTGTTTAAGGGCTGGAAGAAACACTGTTTGCCTAGTACATGTTGCCCAATTGCTAGATAGTAAAGATTGTAAAAATGTATTGTAACTGCTCCTGCGTCAGGCATTCAGAAGGAATGCAACCAAGACAATGCCAGTAACATCTAAAGGGTGCTCATAAATAAAACATACACCACATCATACCTTCGTGTTGCGTTAAATCTTTAGAGTTCAGCAATACTTGGACTGCAGAGGTCTGAGTAGCTCTCCCCTCCAAGCCATTTCTGAATTCTACTATCTTAATATCTGAAGCAAAATAAAGAGAGATGCTCGATAAGTAGCAGATAAAACGGGCATCTTCATTTTCTTTATCAACTAAACAACAAATGCTCCCCCACCAGGCACCAGGTAAGTAGCAATCCTACTTCGCTTTTTCATCAACTACTAAAGAAGCTAATTGGTTAAATCGGAAACAAGTTGGCAGCATGAGTAATTTCCCCCCATAAGAACAAATGGGCATCTCCATTTTAAATCAGCTAAATAACAAGTGCTCCCCCAGCAGGTAACTGGCAATCCTACTTCGCTTTTTAATCAGATAAAGAAGCTAATTCATTAAAACAGAAAACATCTCATAGGCCAAATGCCAGGTTAAAAGGGAGATCCTCAAATCCTTCGGTTCCTTACTCTGCAACAGTAATACGTCGCCCGCCACTATGGTCGAACTAGTACTGTTGGACCATAGAGATACAGAGAAACTCGACCTCGTGTCGTCACCAACTTCTAGTATGACTCTCTCGTATGTCCTTCCGGTCGCGGCATTTTGCTCCTGGGAAAACAGAAGGAGGAGTCTAGCCTCAGGCCGACAAGACGAAAACTGTGTAGATATCGTGACAACCATTTTATTTCCGTTTTCCCCATCGAAGCATCTCCGAGATTCTGCTGAGATGAAGTAGGATTGCTAGTTACCTGGTGGGGGAGGACACGGCGAACGGACGCCAGCAGCTGCACGAGTCCGCCGACATGACCGGCGGCCGCCGAGAGATCGATGAGCGGTCCGTACCAACTCACGACCGCCGCCATGGTGCGGGTGAGGCGGCCTACGAGCGGGGAAGGCGCTGCTGCCACACGACCTCTGGTGGTCCGAGCGCCGTCCCCCTCTCGCCCCAAAAGTCTCAAACGGCAGGGGCGGCGTGGGCTCGGCCCTGGCAACGTTGCTCTTTTCTTCCGGCCCAAAGTTCGAGATCTGTCCACTAGTTGGGCCCTACTTGAACAAACTAGTAGACCTGGCCCATGGACGCTAGGATGGCCAAAGCCGGGCCGCCATTTCGGCGCCAAATTTGGACTCTAGAAAAAGGTCGACCTTATTGAAGACACTGTTTAAAAAATCTTCCGATTCAATGATTAATTGCTATTTGATGGTCACCGATTAGCCGATAAACTCATTTCTCGTCCGATTGATCAGCCGGTTTGCCTACTAATCACTAATGGTGAGCCGACCGAGTTGACACCGATAAACGATTTCCTCAACATGGATTGAAGGTTTGTGTTCTCTCTGCGTGCGACATGTGGTTCGCAACGCACCTAAGAAAAATCGCAAGAGTTAGTCTTCGCGCGTGATACATGCAACTTCTTGGTGTATCGTCACGTCCAATTGGGTCTGTGAGAAGCTTAACCGGTCCAGGTTTTTCAATCGAATTGTATGCGGTAATGGGTTAAGTTGTTTTTCCCCTTTTTCATTTCAGTTTCCTCTTGTATTTTCTTCGGCGGACTGGAAAGTTCCACCCCGTCTCCCTTCGTGGTCTCTTAGTGTCATCGTCTCCCTTCTGGAGAAGTAATTTAAGGTAAGTTTGTTCCTTTGTTTTCCCTTTCATTGTTGCCTTTCTTTCTTTGCAGGTTTTAGTGAGGCAATTTGTCCTATAATTTTGGATTAGTTAGATCTATAAGTTTTTCGATTTAACAGTTTTTCCCTTTAACTCAACCACAATAGAAGATCAACCCAACACAATTATATCGATTGTGTCCTCCTTGATGTACTAGATGTAGATTTGTTTTCACTTTGACACGAATCGCAAACAAAACTTGTAGCTTTTCCATGCGGTTTTCCATTTATCTTTATTGGCGTGTTGTTTTGTAGAGAATTATGAAGTGGATGTCTTGGAAATCCTTATCATGGGCCCACGTCTTTGGTATCTTTATTCTTCAAAGGGTTAGAAAGTACAAAATAGCTCAGTTTTTCTCACGGCGTGGACTTGAGCTGCAGTCTCACCACCAGTTATTAGATTATAAACCACCATAGTCACGTGAGCCTGAAGCGGCTCATCTTGGCAATAGAAACAATATAGTTAGTCCTTTGCGGGAGTGGTGTTTTGGAACATGGGAGCATATGCTCCCTCTATTTTGAAATGTATCTTACACATATTTTGAATTTCAAAAAAATTGAAACGAAAAATTAGCATGTACATCTTCTTGTGCTACACGCTCACCAAGTTGTTTCATAAAAAATCGACTTGTGATGTGACGTGTGTAAAAAAGACAAAAGTCACAGCTGAAAATAATGCTTTTCACATAATAAGTTTTCTCTTTTTTACGTAGACCACAAAAAATATTAGTTTTTCGTGAAACTTGACGAACGAACATATATTATGAAGATGTACATGTAAAAAATTTTGTTAAAATTTTTCTACATTTCAAAATATGATTTTTTGGTAGAGGGAGCATACGCAACCGGGAGCCGAATTGAATTTCCGTTTGCAAATTACAAGGATCCTCCATCTTTCCTATAATCAAAAAGACGATCTTTCAGTTGGTTGAAGAGTGTCGTCGTTTACATAACATTAATGTTCATATTTAGAAAAAACATATGAAAATAAAAAAAGGAAAACAGAAAAAATTAAAGAATATAAAGAAAAGGAAATATAACTGGTTTATTTGGGCCGCTTAAGGCCCTCCACAATGTAGGCGGTGCCCAAAATCTGAATGGAGCAGCGATCCCCTGACAAAAATATTTGGGAACCGATGGCACAGCGTGGTGGATTCCTGTAAAACTGTTGTAGGACCCACGCCAGCATAAAAGAATGGACTGAGGCCAACCTTTTCTCTTCGTAGCTATTGTGGATGTTGCATGGCCAGGTAATGATTCAGATAGGAGCGATGATGTTGCTTGCCAGTTCATTGATATGATATTTTATTAGCTGATGAGTTGAGGCATCGGTGCTTCTTCTTGCTCCGATTCCCTGAAAATATTTTGAGGCACCGTCTGAGCAATGTAAGGAACCGGCACTCGATGCCTCAAAATTGGTTTGGGCACCGATAAATTGCAACGTTGTGGAAGGCCTAAGGCTTGCACGCAGAGCGCCGCGTCCAGCGCGATATAGGGGCATCCCGCACCCGGTTGTAGGGAAGACCGGCGGTACACACCGGGCGCTCGTATCGGACAGTCTGCACGAATATCTGCGCGAGGCCGTCGGCGCACAATAGCACAACTGCACGAGCTTTCAGTGCTTGTTCGTTTTTTTTCGACAATCAATACCACATATATTCATAATAATAAATAGTACATGGTAGAGATACACGAGCTGTCTCCACGATTACAAAATAAAGTCTAAAAGATACTAGCAAATCTTCGAGGTCTTCAAACTCTTTCTTCTTCCAAGACATAATCTTGTACTTTTCTGAAGGCAGCCAATGATAGATAACAAACCATAGACCTGTAAATACCAACGAAGGTTCTCCCATAATTTTAATTTGAGCCGCAATGCCAAGGCTACGTGCACGCGCGCAACCATTAAAGTAGTCAATCAACATCAGCAAGAGTACCAACACCAGTTTGTCAGGAAATAAAAACCGATCTGCCTTATCGACGTTGATGGAGAGCCGAGAGTACGAATCACCATTGTCGAGGACGTAGCAACCGGGACAAAAACTGCGAGGATAATCCTCCTCGCGGCAACCATGAGAAAAGATCCAAGATCGATCTGGCGAAGCAAGATCTGAACACCCATACCTAGATAATTGTAATCTTTCAACACCACCATTGACGCCGGGAAGGAGATCTCGTCGTCGAACGAAAGGCCGAAGATCACTTATTGTAGACAATGCCATCTCCATTGCGGGGAAACCAACAAGAAAACGACGACCAAAACCCTAACATAGACTACTGGAAAAACTACTTTTATTAAAAACTCTACACATAGATCGGGTTCCCCACCCCTCCTGACGCCGGCGAAGCCGGCCGGAGGAGGGGGAACCGATCTATGGAGGAGGCTGAAGTGGAGGCGGCTAGGGCTTTTTCTGTGGAGGCGGCGGCTGAAGCCGTTCCGTATTGGATCACATTAAAGTTGTCTGTTCTTTTCAGTGCTTGTTCGTTGGTTTACGTCACTACATCAGTATTCTCTGTCTGGGAAATAAAATTGCTCGATAATTCATCTTCACACGGTAGTAACAGTTTTATAGCAGTAGCAGTAGTGAAATAACAGCAGCAGAAGAACAGAGACAACAGTAGTGATTATAGTAAACAACAGGATTAAAATACTGTAGGCACGGGGACGGATAACGGGCGTTGCATGGATGAGAGAAACTCATGTAACAATCAAGCAGGGCATTTGCAGATAATAATAAAACGGTGTCTAAGTACAAAGCAATCAATAGGCATGTGTTCCAATTATAGTCGTACGTGCTCGCAATGAGAAACTTGCACAACATCTTTTGTCCTACCAGCCGGTGGCAGCCGGGCCTCAAGGGAATCTACTCGGATATTAAGGTACTCCTTTTAATAGAGTACCGGAGCAAAGCATTAACACTCCGTGAACACATGTGATCCTCACATCACTACCATCCCCTCCGGTTGTCCCGATTTCTGTCACTTCGGGGCCATTGGTTCCGGACAGCGACATGTGTATACAACTTGCAGGTAAGACCATAAACAATGAATATCATGATGAAATAATAACATGTTCAGATCTGAGATCATGGCACTCGGGCCCTAGTGACAAGCATTAAGCATAACAAGTTGCAACAATATCATCAAAGTACCAATTACGGACACTAGGCACTATGCCCTAACAATCTTATACTATTACATGACCAATCTCATCCAATCCCTACCATCCCCTTCAGCCTACAGCGGGGGAATTACTCACACATGGATGGGGGAAACATGGCTGGTCGATGGAGAGGCGTCGGTGGTGATGATGGCGATGATCTCCTCCAATTCCCCGTCCCGGCGGAGTGCCGAACGGAGACTTCGGCTCCCGAGACGGAGTTTCGCGATGTGGCGGCGTTCTGGAGGGTTTCCGGCGACTTCGACTTCTCCCCGTGCGTTTTTAGGTCGAAGGCAATAAGTAGTCCGAAAGAGGGCGTCGGGGGCCGCCCGAGGCCGCCACACACTAGGCCGGCGCGGGCCCCTCCCCGGGCCGCGCCGGCCTAGTGTGTGGGGCCCTCGTGCCTCCACCTGGCTTGCCCTTCTCGGCTCCGTCAGCATTCCGGGAAAATAGGACGCTTCGCATAAATTCCGAGGATTTTCCCGAAAGTTGGATTTACGCACAAAAACGAGACACCGAACAGTTCTCGCTGAAAACAGCGTTAGTCCGTGTTAGTTGCATCCAAAATACACAAATTAGAGGCAAAACAATAGCAAAAGTGTTCGGGAAAGTAGATACGTTTTGGACGTATCAACTCCCCCCAAGCTTAGCTTATTGCTTGTCCTCAAGCAATTGAGTTAACAACTGAGCGATAAAAGAACTTTCACGAACACATTTGTTCATATGATGTAAATATTCTCATGCTATGGCTAACACTTAGGCAGTTCATAATAAGATACATGCAAATAAGATCATCCAATAGCTATGTCAATCATGGAAAGGTACCAACAATTAATAATAAGCATCATGAATCATGTATATAAGCAGGATTGCAATGTTCATAAAAGAGTATGATAGAGTGGTATCTCGCTTGCCCATATTTGATCAGCAAAACATAAATGCTCGGGCACCTCTCGAAGTTCATAGAAAGACTAGAAATAGTGATTGTCAAAGATAAAAGCATCAAAGTTATACCACAATCAATCATATTTTGAGACAAGCATATTACACTAAGAATGACAGTTGTGCTCTCAAGAAAGTACTCAAAGAAAGGATGGAGACTCAATGTAAAAGTAAAAGATTGACCCTTCGCAGAGGGAAGCAGGGATTAACATGCGCTAGAGCTTTTCATTTTTTTAAAACAGGAGTAAAATTGTTTTGAGAGGTGTTTGTTGTTGTCAACGAATGGTAATGGGTACACCAACTACCTCGCCAACCGGACTTTCAAGAGCGGCTCCCATGAAGGACGTTATCTCTACCAGCAAGGTAGATCATCCCTCTTCTCTTTTGTTTACACACGTATTTTAGTTTTTATTATGAGTGACACTCCCCCAACCTTTGCTTACACAAGCCATGGCTAACCGAATCCTCGGGTGCCTTCCATCAATCACATACCATGGAGGAGTGTCTATTTGCAAAATTAAGTTGCTTACTGATGGATCAGAGCAAAACATGTGAAGAGAATTATTAATGAAGTTTGATTAATTGGGGCTGGGAACCCCATTGCCAGCTCTTTTTGCAAAATTATTGGATAAGCGGATGTGCCACTAGTCCATAATGAAAGTCCGTCAAGAGTAAATGACAAGGTTGAAAGTTAAACACCACATACTTCCTCATGAGCTATGAAACATTTAACACAAATTGAGAAGCATTTTGAAGGTTTTAAAGGTAGCGCATGAGAATTTACTTGGAATGGTTTGAAATGCCATGCATAGGTATTTATGGTGGACACTTTGGAACAACTTGGTTTTCAGGGGTTTGGAAGCACGAGCAGTGTTCCCGCTCAGTACAAGTGAAGGCTAGCAAAAGACTAGGGAGCGACAAATCAAGAGAGCAGTAACTGTCATAATCATGCTTGCGGCAAAATAAATTAACTGAGGCATAAGAGTGATACAAGAACTCTGAAGCAATGTAAATCATCGAGGCTTAATTGACTTTTGTTCAGTCATATGCATGCGTGAGCATGTGCCAAGTTAATTCAAACGAATTATTCAGAGGAGGATACCACAATATCATACCTATTTATGAATAAAACAATGCAAGCAAACATCCATGACATGCTACTCATATTAATAAATTGGAGCTAAACATGAGAGATCATGAACTACTAGACTTTCTTAAATGACATATACCTCACATGAACCAACCAAGCATGCTCACATGGATGAGTATATGTACAAAAATGAAAACAAATAGAGTTCATACCAGCCTCTCACCACAATCAGATTGTCGAAGATCGTCATTATTGCCTTTTCACTTGTGTAGCTTGAATAATATGGAATGAAAACCATGCTCCAGCCACCGAAGACCATTGAACTCATAAAGAACTTTACAAAACCAAAGAAGAACAGCAAATATTTTTGGTGTTTTCAAATTTGGACAGCAAGAACAAAAGGAAACAAGCAAACAAAGCAAAATCTTTTTGGGTTTTCTTATAGCAAACTAGCAATAGCAAATAAAGCAAGAAAAATGCAAGAAACTAAAATAAACAAGTGGTGAAGAGAAACAACAGAAATATTTTTGGTCTTTTTGTGTTTTAGGAAAGAAACAAAGTAAGAATAAGAAAATGAAAACTAAAAGAAACACAGAAAAGCAAGATGGCAGAAATCTGCCAAAACCTGACAGCAGTACAGAAATCGATTTTTACAAAAATCTTCCGTTGCTCAGCTCGAAAAGTGTTCAACTAATGAAAGTTAGATAACAACTTGGGGAACATGCACAAAAATTGGCAGCTCAAAATAACGTTCTGGCTGTGCGCACGAATTTTTTTAGTAACAGTCCAGAATCTGTTTTCAGGCAGCACCTCCCCAAATATCATCTTCCTCTCATTAGAAAACCACTCAAAGAAACTCAACAAGTATATACAAGTATCCAGCAACCATAATATGCAAAGAATGAGTGATGCCGGTATACCTCCCCCAAGCTTAGGCTTTTGCCTAAGTGGAGATCAATCCCATGGTGCCTGTCGAAAATAGGACCAATGGTATAATTTTTGTGAGTTTTTGAAAACTTTGAAAATGCACATTTCTGTATCAAAATTATTACTACTGGGCAGGAAAATTTTTGAAATCTCTAATTGACTAAGGAACTTTACAAAACAAAAGTGCTACAGCAAGTAGAACAAGTGGAGGAAGAAAGAGATGTTGTTTAGTTCTTCTATGCATATAAAATGAATTTGTTAACAAGGTTGATCAAGTCTTGCCACCAAATAAATTTTACATAACATAAAAAGAATTAAACCTCAAATCAATCATGTTACCTTGTATTGTATTGATATGGATCCAATCACAAGATTTTGATATTCTTCTTTAGGCTCATATATAGGACAATCAATGGTTCCCACTTTGATAGTTCTCACATTAGAAATTGTATTAACTCCACATGCTTTCTCAATCCTCTTGGGAAAATAAACGGTATGCTCCTTGTCATCAACATTGAAAGTAACCTTTCCTTTATTGCAATCAATAACAGCCCCTGCGGTGTTAAGAAAAGGTCTCCCAAGAATAATAGACATATTATCATCTTCAGGCATTTCCAACACAACAAAATCAGTTAATATCAAGCAGTTATTAGTAACTTGAACAGGAACATCCTCACATATACCAACAGGAATAGCAAGTAGATTTATCAGCCATTTGCAAAGATATATCAGTAGGTATCAACTTATCTAAGTAAAGTCTCTTATAAAGAGAAAAAGGCATAACACTAACACCGGCTCCCAAGTCACATAGAGCAGTTTTAACATAATTATTCTTAATAGAACAAGGAATAGTAGGTATACCTAGGTCGCCCAACTTCTTTGGAACCTTAACATTAAAAGAATAATTAGCAAGCATAGTGGAAATCTCCTCATTAGGAATTTTCCTTTTGTTAGTAACAATATCTTTCATATACTTTGAATAAGGAGGCAATTTAATAGCATCAGTCAAAGAGATTTGCAAGAATAAAGGTTTCATCCAATCACAAAATTTATTATAGTGTTCCTCTTCCTTTGATTTTAGTTTCTTAGCAGGAAAAGGCATTTGCTTTTGAACCCAAGGTTCCCTTTCATTACCATGTTTCTTAGCAATAAAATCTTCTTTAGTATACTTTTTATTTTTATCTTGCTTTTCAGGTTCATCTTCAACTTCTTCTTTATCAGAAACATCATTCTTATCATTACCATTATTATTATCATGTTCATTACCACTTTCAGTTTCAGCATCAGAAATAGAAATACTATTAGGATCATTAACAGGCTCAGAGGATTCTACAACAGTTTTATGTTTCTTTTTCTTTTTCTTAGATGGAGCACTAGTTTCAGTTCGTTGAGAATCTTGTTCAACTCTTTTGGGATGCCCTTCAGGATATAGAGGATCCTGGGTAGAAACACCGCCTCTAGTTGTTACTTCATAAGCATGTTTCTCTTTAGAATTATTTTTTAATAAGTCATTTTGCACTTTAGTAAGCTGATCAATTTGAGTTTGAACCATTTGAAAATGTTTAACAAGCATCTTAACATCATTGGAGGTTCTCTCCACAATACCATGCAATTCACCAATAGCTCGAGAATTTTCCATTAGATGATTCTCTACTCTCATATTAAAATTTTCTTGCTTAACAATATAATTATCAAACTCATCTAAGCATTGCGCGGGAGGTTTTGAATACGGAACATCTTCCCTAGTAAAGCGCTGAAGGGAGTTTACCTCAATCATGGATGAAGGGGGAATTATCTCACATATATCTTCTATGGAAGGTAGATTCTTCACATCTTCAGATTTAATACCTTTCTCCTTGAGAGACTTCTTGGCTTCCCTCATATCTTCATCATTCAATTTAATTAAACCCCTCTTCTTCAATATTGGCGTTGGAATTGGTTCAGGCGTAGTCCAATCATCATGGTTCCGGCCTATTTTAGCCAATAATTCTTCAGCTTCGTCTGGAGTTCTTTTCCTGAAAACACAACCAGCACAACTATCCAAATATGCCCTAGACTCAATGGTTAGTCCACTATAAAATATATCAAGTAGATCATTCTTTTCTAAATCATGTCCAGGTCGAGCTCTGATAAGAGAACAAAATCTTGCCCAAGCCTCAGGCAATTTCTCTTCATCTCCCTGGTCAAATCTATAAATTTTCTGTAAAGCGACATGTTGAGCACTAGCAGGAAAGTATTTTCAAAAGAAAACATCACGCAAATCGGTTGGACTTTTAATAGAACCAGGAGGCAAATTATTATACCAAGTTTTAGCATCATCCTTTAATGAGAAAGGAAAAATTTTAGCGACAAAATAAGTACGCATCTTGACATCATCAGAAAACAAGCTACTCATAGAAGAAAGTTCAATCATGTGTTCTACAGCACTTTCTTTTTCAGTACCACAAAAGGGTGCTTTCTCTACAATAGCTATATGAGATAGATCAAGAGAAAAAATCATAATCTTTATCCTTAATGCATATAGGAGATGTGGCAAATTTAGGATCAGGAGATAACTTATGTCTAACAGTATATTGTGTGAGAAACTTTTTAATTTTGCTTGCATCAGCAGTAGCATTGCATCTATTAATAAAATCATCATTAAGCTCCACATAATCTTCATCAGGATCATCACTAGAATAATCAAGTTCGGGTGAATTAACAGGTGTAGTAGCATTAGGAGTTTCAGTATTTTCAATTTGTCTAGACCTAGCAATTGTAGCATCTAGAAAAGATCCCAATGAACCACTATCATCAAGCACAGCAGAAGCATCATCAATATTATAAGAGTTTTCAGATTCAGCAGAAGTACCAGCATGTGAAGTTTGTGGCGGTGAAACAAGTTTATCAATCACAGATGGTGAATCAAGAGCAGCAGAGGTACTCAGAGTTGTACCTTTTCTTGTAGTGGATGGTAATATGGCGACTTTAGGATCGCGAGGTTTACCCATGATGGAGAATTTGCAGCGAACAATATCAATCCAAGTGAACTTCCAAATAAAGCTATGCTCCCCGGCAACGGCGCCGAAAAACAGTCTTGATAACCCACAAGTATAGGGGATCGCAGCAGTCTTCGCGGGTAGTAAAACCCAATTTATTGATTCGACACAAGGGGAGACAAAGAATACTTGAAAGCCTTAACAACGGAGTTGTCAATTCAGCTGCACTGGAAACAGACTTGCTCGCAAGAGTTTATCGATAGTAACAGTTTTATAGCAAGTAGCAGTAGTGAAATAACAAGCAGCAGAGTAACGAAGGACAGCAGTAGTGATTATAGTAAACAGCAGGATTAAAATACTGTAGGCACGGGGACGGATAACGGGCGTTGCATGGATGAGAGAAACTCATGTAACAATCAAGCAGGGCATTTGCAGATAATAATAAAACGGTGTCTAAGTACAAAGCAATCAATAGGCATGTGTTCCAATTATAGTCGTACGTGCTCGCAATGAGAAACTTGCACAACATCTTTTGTCCTACCAGCCGGTGGCAGCCGGGCCTCAAGGGAATCTACTCGGATATTAAGGTACTCCTTTTAATAGAGTACCGGAGCAAAGCCTTAACACTCCGTGAACACATGTGATCCTCACATCACTATCATCCCCTCCGGTTGTCCCGATTTACGTCACTTCGGGGCCATTGGTTCCGGACAGCGACATGTGTATACAACTTGCAGGTAAGACCATAAACAATGAATATCATGATGAAGTAATAACATGTTCAGATCTGAGATCATGGCACTCGGGCCCTAGTGACAAGCATTAAGCATAACAAGTTGCAACAATATCATCAAAGTACCAATTACGGACACTAGGCACTATGCCCTAACAATCTTATACTATTACATGACCAATCTCATCCAATCCCTACCATCCCCTTCAGCCTACAGCAGGGGAATTACTCACACATGGATGGGGGAAACATGGCTGGTCGATGGAGAGGCGTCGGTGGTGATGATGGCGATGATCTCCTCCAATTCCCCGTCCCGGCGGAGTGCCAGAACGGAGAGTTCTGGCTCCCGAGACGGAGTTTCGCGATGTGGCGGCGTTCTGGAGGGTTTCTGGCGACTTCGACTTCTCCCCGTGCGTTTTTAGGTCGTAGGCAATAAGTAGTCCGAAAGAGGGCGTCGGGGGCCAGCCGAGGCCGCCACACACTAGGGCCGCGCGGGCCCCTCCTGGGCCGCGCCGGCCTAGTGTGTGGGGCCCTCGTGCCCCCACCTGGCTTGCCCTTCTGGCTCCGTCAGTATTCTGGGAAAATAGGACCTTTCGCATAAATTCCGAGGATTTCCCTGAAAGTTGGATTTCTGCACAAAAACGAGACACCAGAACAGTTCTGCTGAAAACAGCGTTAGTCCGTGTTAGTTGCATCCAAAATACACAAATTAGAGGCAAAACAATAGCAAAAGTGTTCGGAAAAGTAGATACGTTTTGGACGTATCATTGAGCGGCGCTGGTTTTTCGAAGAGGCAGCGGCACTATGTTTCCACGATAGACGAGCTCTAAACGATTTTCACAAAAAAATCCACCATTTTAGAACTTATTAAATGAAAAATATTTTTTAATAAGAAAGTTGAAAACTCTATTTAGTAAAATTGTTCAGAATGGCATGATGCATCACTGTGCTAATATTATGAATATTGTAATAATTTATGCCACAAATATGGCCATGATGACAAAGTAAAAAAAAATTACTGAAAGTTTGTCCGTTAGGGAACACTAGTCCTATGCCGATTACCGTGATACTACACTCCGGTAAAACTCGGAATACTCAACTGACGCGTTTTTCGATAGTGTGGATCTTGGAGGCGAGGTCTTTAGCAAGGTGGTACGTGCCTTTCCAATACCGTGTTAGAAATAGAAACAGGACTATGGTGGTTGGAACTTTTCTTAGCTAGCCAATTTGAGTCGATGCCGTGTTAGAAATAGGAACAGGACTATGGTGGTTGTAATTTATATTTGTACCTGCAGGATAATCCACGTGCTTAAGCCAGGTCAGGCAATACAAACTGGACGATGGGGTTTTTTTCCACGGCGGCAACCTCCCTCTCATTATGGTGTCGGTGACGACATCGAGTGTCGGCGGCGGTACTATGTTGCGGCATTCTAGCGATGATCCCAGCGTGTTGACGATGGAGGTGAAGCTCCCCCGCCTGGTGGTGGTGCGCCCATGGCTGTGGCAGCTGGATCCAGATCTGCCTGAGGTCTTAGGCCTCAGCGGAGGCTGCGTATCTGATACCGCGGTATGGGCGCCAGGCTGCGACGATGGATTGACACCGTGGTGACGCCTCTATCGTTGGCCTTGGCGGTGGTGGCCTAGTCCCCGGCCTCGTGGCATTGTCGGTTCAGCCATGGCCATGGCAGTGGCAGTGGCCATGGTGGGTGCGTCGACTTAGTTGGCCGGTGATGTGGGGGTTGCTGGCTTGACTTGAATAAAAGAGTCAGTCCTCGCACCATGACGAAGAACTGATTGTTGCATGTCTTTAGTGATCTAACAGAGTGTGAAGTTTCGGAAAACTCCACCGGCGCCAATGGAAGATATGCCGGAGATTGTCGGGACGGATGGTATATATTCGGTCGCGCGCAACTATATTTTTTTCTAACTGTTTGGTTCGGAGGTAGCGATGTGAAGCTTTGCAGTCTGTGGCAATCGTGGGTCATGTATTTAGTTTCATGGTGAAGTTAGTCGCGAAAAATGACATAAAAGTCGAGATCTGAGAACTGGAAATGGTTGTTCGAGTCCTGGTGGAGATGAGATTATGGCTTGGTGATTCGTGACTTGGAGCAGCGGCATCAGCAAGTGGGAGACTCTGAATTGCAGGGTGAAATCCAAGTTTTGGCATTAATTGATTATGCCTAGCAATAGTTTTGTTAAAGGTATTATTTTAAGAGTGAACTATCTCATAGGTAAAAATTTATGATCTATAATCAGGGAAATGATGGTGTTTGTGCACTATTCCTTTTTTAGAGGTGTTTGATCCGCTGCTAGAAGGGATATACTGTAGGAGCATTTTTTTCTCTATAGTTTTTATTTTTTTGACCTACTATGTGCATCCATATTGTTTTTAGGGAAATATATTATTTCAACGGCTGGATATAATTGATATTTTCTAATAAATTTCCTTTGTCGAAAAAATAGAAACAAGGCTACGGTAGTTGGAATCGCATGGGGCATGTGTGGATCGTATTCCTAAGGTCTATATAACGTTCCCTCCCTCGCGTTTGACCGCTAGCGCGGTCGTTTTCGTGCGCTAAGCGCTCACGCGGACGCGTTTTACCGCGAGCGCGGTCGTTTTCGTGCGCTAAGCGCTCACGCGGACGCGTGATTCAATTCCCTTTCTCTGCGGTCTATTTTTTGTGGTTTTCTGCATGCAGTCCCGCATTAGTCGCGCATGCACATGCAAACTCCACTAATACACATGTGGGCATGCATATTTTGTCGTTTTCTACAACCCCTTTTCACATGTAGCCATGCATATCCACCTACCACTACCTTTCTCACTAATCACCTGCCACTTCCTTTCTCTCTAATCACCTTGCACATGCACACTCACACGATGATTGCATGCTATGCACCCACCCATACGTAGATGGACGAATGATTGGACCGGACCATGTGCATGGAGTATTTTGCAATTCTCTTTTAATTGGTTATTTGGTACGCTAATTAGTGTTTCCCTTTGAACAATTCCCTTTTTACAATTCCCTTTTGATAATTCTCTTTTTACAATTCCACTTTTTTATAATTTTCGTACGGTAATTCATGTTTTTTGGATTAATTTTATAATTCCCTTTTTTTTGGCTAGCGGTTTTTAGAGGGGGGGGGGGGGGATAACGCGTGGGGAATCCACTTACAACTCAAATGAACTACCACTTGCTACTCAAATTAAGTACTGTTTTTAGCTGTAAGCTAAAAAAAATGGAATTTGAGTTGGAAATAAATTTTACTTAATAGGGTTGCTTGGTATTTAAATTTACTGTTGATAAATACCGGGGCACCGGGTTGATAACTTGTAAAAAAAGAGTCGCTAAAATATTCTAAATGAAATTTACTTTTTAAGGTTGCTAGGTATTTAAATTTTACCATTGATAAATACCAGGGCACCGGGTTGATAACTTGTAAAAAAGAGTCGCTAAAATATTCTAAATAAAATTAACTTTTTAGGGTAGTTATTTTATTTTTACCACTGATAAATAATGGGTGACTGGGTTGATAGCTTGTAAACTAAAAAAGAGTAGCTAAATTATTCTAAATGAAATACTTTTTAGGGTTGGTAGTTATTTATATTTTGATGTTGATAAATAATGGGGCACCGGATTGATAGCTTGTAAACAAAAAGAGAGTCGTTAAAATATTCTAAATGAAATACTTGTTAGGGTTGATAGTTATTTATTTTTACCATTGATAATTAACGGGACACCGGGTTGATAGTTTGTACAATAAAAAATAGTCGCTAAAATATTCTAAATGAAATTAATTTTTTTAGGGTTGATAGTTATTTATATTACCGTTGATAAATAACTCAGGCACCGGGTTGATAGCTTGTAAGCTAAAAGAATGTTGTTAAAATATTCTAAATAAAAATTTCTTTTTAGGATTAATTAATAGTTATTTATATTTCCCGTTGATAAATAACGGGGCACCAGGTTGATAGCTTGTAAGCTAAAAAAATGTATTCTAAACATAATTTACTTTCTAGAGTTGATAGTTTTTATATTTTACCGTTGATACATAACGGGGCACCGGGTTGATAAATGACGTTTTTAGGGTTGATAACTTTTAGCCTGAAAAAAAAGTTGTTAAAACATATTAATATGGGTGCTAGTTTTGAAGATCTCGTCGAGACGGATTTATTGGTGAACGTGAATCTTAATTTGAAGTTGTGGTTTGAAAGTTAAAACATTTTAAATATTCAAATTTGGAAAAGATTCCGCTGACATCAGCGAATATGTCTGCTAGTGCATGCATGCAGAATTTTCCGTGTATAAAAATTTTAGTCAAAAAAATTTTGCTAAAAAAGGAAATTTTACCATAAATATAAATTTCAAATATACTATTTTTTTCAAAATACTTTGTATGAAATTAAGTTTTCGTGTTTGTCAGTTTTTAAATTTACGGTTCAAAATATGCCTAAAATAGAAGGTTCGTTTTGTCTAAAACTGACCGCTTCCCTTAGCTTGGGCGGGTGACCGCCAGCCATATAACGCACTAGAGGAGACCGGAGTGGATCCGTTCATTCAACGATCATTATTACTAGTCACTCTTTAACTGAGCTTACCATATTGATTAATATGGATGCTAGCAATGGTTGCCCATCGGCGGCTGCTCCACGGAGCCGGCCACTCTCGATTCGCAGGAAGCCCAGAGCGCCGGCTGCTGAATGGACGACTGAGGACTCAAACGGCGGATAAGGAGCCCGTAACTCCTAGTGCAAGACTCATGGAAGATCTATACATCGTCGTAAACCATGGGCCTAGGTCGCCATTAAACTTGCCCGTGTTCAGCGCCGGCGTTGCCACCCAGCTTGCCCGATACCAGTGCTTCAAAGCATCCAATTACTCCTTCCTGATCTCTAAACTTAAAGCTATGCTCAAGATTAGCAGCTTATAATATAACTTAACCTATGGCCGCATGGGGCCGTGTGCATACGTACATATAGCTGCTGATGGTGGTTCACAAGATGGCAACCGGCGGTGGGCACGAATTTCTTACAAATTTAATACACGTATATGACATAAAAACCGAGGAAAACAAAAACTTGTAGCGAACACCCAGAAATATCCTGGGACATTTTGTGTGTTCACTTGTAGTAACAATCATACGTGTTTGTTATAATTTGAAAGCATGTACGCAAAATTGAAAAATACGAGAAAAATACCAACTTGTAGCAAACATCTAGAAACCTTGGACACACCTTGTGTGTGCTTTTGCTACATACACAATTTTTACAAATTGAAATAACATGTTCAACATCGTGCTAGGCATCTCCGATCTCTCTAATTTGGCATCACAGGCCACGGCATCCCCGATCCTTCCGATTCGGCATCACTGGCTGGGAGAAGCCATCTTCCTTGGCTCCACAAGAACTCCCGGTGCTCAAGGCCGAGCTCGACGGGCCACACTACAGCCCCCGATTTAGCGCATGATCACAACATATTTTAACGGACACCAAGAGTGGTCGGGGCACCATGACCATGAACATTTTTTAGTGAACATAGAAAAAACTTAAGTAGGAACTGCGTGCAAACGGATTGGGGGAGAGGCACGCACAAGAGTTGGCTGAGTCCAAGCGTTTTCATTATAAAAAAAAGATGTGCATTTGGCTACATGGAGTAAACCCTCACACGGTCACCTACGAAAGCGGAACAAAAGGAGATTTGGCCGTCCCGACGTATCTCGTCGGGTAGGGATCATTTCATATATATAGTGTCTAAAAGTGTTTACAAATACGACCGTATACATATAGAAATCGGTATACGATAAAATCTAACACCCTCCCTCAATCTCAACTAGGAAAAGATTGAGATTGTGTTTACAATGCTCATACAATAATAAAGAGAGAGGCATAGTGAAAATATCAGCAACTTGATCCTTCAAAGAAATAAATCGAATTTGCAGCAGTCGCTTCTGAGAGACACTCGCGGACAAAGTGAAAATCAATTTCAATATGCTTTGTTCTTGCATGAAAAACTGGATTGGATAACAAATACGTAGCACTAATATTATCACACCATAAACCTGGAAGCTGAGCTTGAGCAACACCAAGTTCTTTGAGCAGCGATTGTACCCACACAAGCTCAGATGTAGCATTAGAAAGAGCTTTGTACTCGGAATCAGTACTCGAACGAGAGATCGTAGACTGCTTACGAGCACTCCAAGCGACCAAATTTTCTCCCTAGAAGATAGCATAGCTCCCCGTAGATCGTCTGTCATCTATACTACCAGCCCAATCTGCATCTGAAAAGGCTGAGAGCAGTGTAGAGGAGGAAGACCAAAGATGCAACCCACTATCAATTGTATGGGGCACTGATAACCCACAAGTATAGGGGATCGCAACAGTCTTCGCGGGAAGTAAAACCCAATTTATTGATTCGACACAAGGGGAGGTAAAGAATACTTATAAGCCTTAACAACCGAGTTGTCAATTCAGCTGCACCTGGAAAAGCACTAGTAACAGAGGTGATGTGAAAGCAGCAGTAATATGAGAGCAGTAGTAACAGTAACACAGCAGCAGTAGCAGTAATATGAGAGCAATGGCACCAGAAAATAGTTGATACTACTTCCAATGACATGTAGAACGAGTATATGATGATGAGAGATGGACCGGGGTTCCCAGCTATCTACACTAGTGGTAACTCTCCAATAACAAGTGTTGGGTGAATAAATTACAGTTGGGCAATTGATAGGATTGAAATAGCATTAAGACAGAACATCTAGATTATTAATCATGTAGGCATGTTTCCCATATATAGTCATACGTGCCCGCAATGAGAAACTTGTACAACATCTTTTGTCCTACCAGCCGATGGCAGCCGGGCCTCTAGGGAATCTACTGGAAATTAAGGCACTCCTTTTAATAGAGCACCGGAGCAAAGCATTAACACTCCGTGAAAACATGTGATCCTCATATCTAAGCCTTCCCCTCTAGTTGTCCCAATTTCTGTCACTTTGGGGCCTTTGGTTCCGGACATAGACATGTGCATACAACTTGTAGATACAATCTAAGCAATAAGTATAGAGCTTAAATCTAAGATCATGCCACTCGGGCCCTAGTGATAAGCATTAAGCATAACAAGATTGTAGCAACAATAACTTCACAAACTTTATAGATAGACTAATCATAATGTATCATCCATCGGATCCCAACAAACACAACACCGATTACATCGGATGGATCTCAATCATGTAAGGCAGCTCATGAGACCATTGTATTGAAGTACATGGGATAGAGAGTACCAACTAGCTATTGCTAGAACCCGTAGTCCATGGGGAACTACTCACGGAGCATGATGGAGGCGATGGCGTCGATGGAGATGGCTTCCGGGGGCACTTCCCCGTCCCGGCAGGGTGCCGGAACAGAGACTTCTGTCCCCCGACTTGGAGTTTCGCGATGGCGGCGGCGCCCGTAGAGTCTTTCTGGAGTTTCGTCAAAAGGTATCGCGTTTTTAGGTCGAAAGGGCTTATATAGGCGAAGAGGCGGCGCAGGAGGGGCAACAGGGTGCCCTCCCCATAGGCCGGCGCGGCCAGGGGCTGGCCCGCGCGGCCCTATGGTGTGGGGGCCCCAGGCCTCCCCTCTGACTCCCCTTCGGTGTCCTGGTCCGTCTCGGTGAATTATGATGTTTGGTCTTCGTTTCGTCGAATTCCGAGAATATTGCCCGAACAGCCTTTCTGGAACCAAAAACAGCAGAAAACAGGAACTGGCACCGTGGCATCTTGTTAATAGGTTAGTTCCGGAAAACGCATAAAATCATCATAAAGTGCAAGCAAAACATGTAAGTATTGTCATAAAACAAGCATGGAACATCATAAATTATAGGTACGTTGGAGACGTATCAGGCACATAGCGAAGAATGCGCTTGACGGCTGACCAATGAGGCGGACGGGCTTATGAAGATACTGACATACCTTGTTAACCACAAAGGACAAATCAGGACGCGTCACAGTAAGGTACTGAAGACCGCCAACAATGTTGGGGTACTGAGTAACCTCTTCAGCCGAGAGAGGATCACCGTCGACACTGCACAGTCGCTCAGAGGATGCCATGGGTGTAGACACAGGAGTGCACTTCAACATACCAGCATGCGCAAGAAGTTCAAGAGCATAGTTGCTCTATCGAAGAAGAAGAAGACTGCTTGATGAGAGCGTTGAAACCTCAATACCGAAAAAATAGTGCAGAACGCCAAGATCCTTAACAGAGAACTCAGACCGAAGATGACCGATCAACCTGGGAATAGCAGTGGTTGTGGAGCTGAGAACAATGATATCATCAACATAAACCAGAAGATAAACTATAACATCTGGACGCCAAAGAATAAACAAGGACATATCAGTCACAGACGGAGAAAATCCCAAGGAGCCAAGGACTGAGCTGAGACGGGCATGACAGGCACATGAAGCCTGCTTCACGCCATAGAGTGATCTGACAAGTTTACAAAAGTGACCAGGCTTATTAGAATCAACAAAACCAGGAGGGCAATCGAACCATCAGCATGAAGCTTCACCTTCAATACCCAGCTAGAGTCAATTAAATTAACCCCAGTACACAGGAGGTACCAGACGCCAAGTGCAATTAGCTTAAAGAGCAGAAAATTCAGCCTCCATAGTGTCACGCAATGAGGAGTACGAAGAGCTTCCTTATAGTCACGAGGTCCATGAGTATTTTTGAGTGTTGCATGGCCCACTAGAACACAACTCCGAGCAACGGTACCGTTAGTGCATTGTTTTAGCTTATGAATACCGAGGCGCCGACGAGTAACGGGGCCAGCCGGAGGTGGTGGCGGTGGTGGTGTCACATGCTCGGGCGAAGATGACGCATGAGGTGGTGACCAGCCGACGAGACTATCGGGGAGATCGGTCACGCTGCAGGGACAAGCAGCATGTCTCCGATGACCCACAAGTATAGGGGGTGTATCGTAGTATCTTCGATAAGTAAGAATGTCGATCCCAACGAGGAGCAGAAGGTGTTGACAAGCAGTTTCGATGAAGGATTCACTGTAAATGCTCATAGACAAGTATTCAGGGAGTTTTGATGTAACAGTTGAATAAAGTACGAGTAAGTAAAGTGCGAGAGTAACAATTGCAGCGAGTGGCCCAATCCTTTTTAGCACAAAGGACAAGCCGGTTTGTTTATTTATAATGACCAAACGTTCTTGAGGACACACGGGATTTTAGTCTAGTGCTTTCGCTACATACGGCTAAATAATCTTCATTGTTATGATAAGTGTTGTGTGGGTGAACCTATGCTAATGTACCGCCCTTCCTAGGACTAATACATACTTGTGATTATACCCCTTGCAAGCATCCGCAACTACAAGAAAGTAATTAAGAATAAATCTATCCACAGACTCTTAAACTCGAGATCCCGCGATCCCTCCCGCATCGATATACCAACGGGGGTTTAGGTTTCGTCACTCCGGCAACCCCGCAATTAGCAAACGAATACAAGATGCATTCCCCTAGGCCCATAAATGGTGAAGTGTCATGTAGTCGACGTTCACATGACACCACTAGAAGAATAACACCACAACTTAAGTATCATACCATTGAATATTACTCATCCATAGTTCACTACTAACATTTAGACTTCACCCATGTCCTCAAGAACTAAACGAACTACTCACAAGACATCATATGGAACATGATCAGAGGTGATATGATGATGAATAACAATCTGAACATAAACTTGGTTCAATGGTTTCACTCAATAGCATCAACAACAAGTAGAGATCGATACCGGGAGAGTTTCCCCTATCAAACAATCAAGATCAAACCCAAATTGCTACGGCGGTGACGAGGTGCTGCGGAGGAGATGGCGGTGATGATGGTGGAGATGATGATGATGGTGATGGAGATGATGTCCAGCTCGATGTCGGTGTCGATGGCGTCGATTTCCCCTCCCGGAGGGGAATTTCCCCGGCGGATTCCTGCCCGCCGGAGAGCTCTTTTCTCTCTGGTGTTCTCCGCCCCGCAGAGGCGGCTGTAACTCTTCGTGAGGAACCCTCTGTGGCTTAGGTCTTCGGGACGAAGGGTTTCGCGAAGAAAAGGAGGCGAAAGGGGTCGTGGGCCCCCCAAACCACATGGCGGCGCGGCCAGGGCATGGGCCGCGCCGCCCTAGGGTGTGGGCCCACCCTGGGTCCTCCTGGCTCCTCCTTCTGGCTTCCTTCGTCATCTTGAAAAATAGGATTTTTGGTATAATTTCCTTCTACGCGTTGATCTTCCGAAATATTGCGTTCGACGGTGCTTTTTCCAGCAGAATCCTGGCTCCGGTGCTTGATCCTCCAATAATGATGAAACATGCAAAATAGATGAAATAACATAAGTATTGTGTCCCAATATGAAATATATCAATGAATAACAGCAAATTATGATATAAAATAGTGATGCAAATTGGACGTATCAACTCCCCCCAAGCTTAGACTTCGCTTGTCCCCAAGCGAAACTGAGCTCGATAGACAGGACCACATGTTTATGGAGTGAAGAGTCGATAAATAAAATACGGACAAGAAGCATCATATTCATTCACACAAGACATTATAGTAAACAACTTCTTCATATAACTCAACTTGAAACAAGTATAAGGTAATCACAAATAAAGGTGCATAAGAAATCATAGTTGGTGATGGCAAACTTCGTTCCTGGTCAGAGAACAATTAACAGATTATATTTATCTCATTGAGCAGCGCTCTCATGTTAAAGTTTATAAGGCACAACTTGCATACTCAATCATAATGGTCTCTTCATAATCATTGATAACTTGCAAAGCTATATTCATTCAGATAAAACTTGTACTAAACACGGAAGAATAAAAACATGATGAAATGAATCACAATATAACGGTTTGATCACAACAACTCAAATGCTTGCTCAAGATGGAGGGAAATAGGTTTACTGACTCAACATAAAGTAAAAGACAGGCCCTTCGCAGAGGGAAGCAGGGATTAAATCATGTGCTAGAGCTTTTTCAGTTTTGAAATCATATAGAGATAATAAAAGTAACATTTTGAGAAGTGTTTGTTGTTGTCAACGACTGGTAGCGGGTACTCTAACCCCCTTTGCCAGACAAACCTTCAAAGAGCGGCTCCCATATTATTTTTATTTTGTGCGGCACTCCTTCCAACCTTTCTTTCACAAACCATGGCTAACCGAATCCTCGGGTGCCTGCCAACAATCTCATACCATGAAGGAGTGCCCTTTTTATTTTGATTTTATTATGATGATGACACTCCCCCCAACCTTTGCTTACACAAGCCATGGCTAACCGAATCCTTCGGGTGCCATCCATCAATCACATACCATGGAGGAGTGTCTATTTAGTTTGATTAGTTTGGGACTGGGAATCCCATTGCCAGCTCTTTTTGCAAAATTATTGGATAAGCGGATGAAGCCACTAGTCCATTGGTGAAAGTTGCCCAACAAGGTTGAAAGATAAAACACCACGTACTTCCTCATGAGCTATAAAACATTGACACAAATAAGAGATACTAAGCTTTGAATTGTTTAAAGGTAGCACATGAAGTATTTACTTGGAATGGCAGAAAATACCATGTAGTAGGTAGGTATGGTGGACACAAATGACATAGGTTTGGGTTAAGGTTTGGATGCACGAGAAGTATTCCCTCTCGCACAGTGTCTTTGGCTAGCAAGGTTAATTAGCAAGCATAAGAGTCGAGGGAAACAAACAAATATACATATGATAGAAACAATCATGCATCTTCCTTGTAAGCACAAACAATTTTAACTTCGTAATAATAAGCTATGAGCTAACAAGAAAGAAAGACAATGAAACAACTACATGTATTTCTCTTTTCTACTTAAACCTCAAAGTGTTGTTGCTATTGACCAATGCTAAGTTTGCCAAAACCAAATAGATTTATTCAATGCTCCCAAAGTGATACCAATACTAATGACAAGATAAATCATATAATAGAAATTGCAAACTAAAATAAGATATGCAATATGTAAATGATAAGACTTCTCATTAATATTCCATAACGATAACTCACACCAAGGGATACATAGACAACCAACTAAAGGAGAGATACTTCCACACTGCAACCCATCTTATATGATAACTTCCCTACTCATGATATGACACTACTTGACAATAAAAGTAAAAGGTAGTGATAATGTGATACCACGGCACTCTCCCAAGCTTGGAATAAACCAAGGGGATGCCAATACCGATGATGAATTACTCCTTCGGCGATGGTGGTGATGAACTCCCGTCATCAGACTTCCAAGGAAGAGGCTCTCCATCAAGAAACGACATCTTGGTCTCGGGAATCCTGAAACTAGCAGCACGGCTTATGTATTTAAACCTGTTTTCATACTCACAGTTCTGATTCTGCACGTCATAGAGTTGTGCTTGGAGCTTGTTGGTGGTGTCGTGAAGTGAGAGGATGTCGCTCCAAAGCTTTGCAGTTTCCTTCTCATGTTCAGCAATGAGTTCAGACACAATTCTGTGGAAGATATCCACCTCACGCTCAGCCATCTTCTTGTATTTGAAAACCTCTTGTGCTAGCTTCTCCATCCTGTCTTCCAAGCTTCCTTCTCCTTTAGGACCCTGAACATCCTTGATCTGCAGTTCTCCCTCGACGAGCATCAACTCCTTTGGGTGCATCTTCAGCTCCTCCATGTACAAGTTGCCAACATCCTTGCGGGAGCTGTCCTTCGGAGTTTCCGACGAGGACATGATGGCTCTAGATCTGAAATAATTCCTGGCAGAAACAACTCGAAACAAAACACGTCGAGAAAACGATATACGGACCTCCAGGGGTCAGGGGGATTATATAGCAAAAATTTTCACGACAAACGGAAAGTACCAGATCGAACCAGAGTCGGAAAGGGGCGACGAAGCGGCCAGACCATAGGGCGGCGCGGGCCCAGGCTTGGCCGCGCCGGCCTATGGTGGCGCCCCCTCGTGCGTCCTTTCCACTCCGTTTCGAACTCGTAATTTTTCATATTTTCTAAAAACAGCAAAAATATTGTTCGGAAAGTAAATTGCGTACTTTTCATTACCGATCATCGTTACCTATTCAAAGTCGGGTTCTCGCGGACTCGTCAATTTGCCTTTTGATGAAAGTCTCGGGTGTTTCCACTTGAATAATATCAACATCAACATTATAGGAATCACCCGAGATATAATGCTTGAGTCTTTGTCCATTCACCACTTGCGTAGCATTGCCTTGGAGAGAGCTAATTTTAATTGCTCCCGAACGATACACCTCCTCGACAACATATGGTCCTTCCCATTTCGAGAGTAATTTCCCCGCAAAGAATCTGAGACGAGACCGATACAATAGGACTTTATCCCCAATATTAAATTCTCTTTTGATAATCCTCCTATCATGCCATTTTTTAACTTTCTCTTTAAAGAGTTTAGCATTTTCATAAGCTTCATTTCTCCATTCATCTAGAGAACTTAATTGCAACAACCTCTTATCACCGGCAAGTTTAGGATCTTTATTTAACTCTCTAACTGCCCAATAAGCTTTGTGCTCTAGTTCTAAAGGTAAATGACAAGCTTTCCCATAAACCATTTTATAAGGTGACATTCCCATGGGATTTTTATAAGCAGTTCTATAAGCCCATAGTGCATCCTTCAATTTACTAGCCCAATTCTTTCTAGTTTTATTAACAGCTCTTTCCCAAAATAGATTTAATCTCTCTATTTGATAATTCTACTTGACCACTAGTTTGAGGATGATAAGCGGAAGCAATTCTATGATTAATACCATACCTAGCAAGAGTTTTTCTAAAACCTCCATGAATAAAATGAGAACCTCCATCAGTCATAATATATCTAGGCACTCCAAATCTAGGAAAAATAATATCCAAAAGCATTCTTAAAGAGGTCTCACCATCAGCACTTTTTGTAGGTATGGCTTCCACCCATTTAGTAACATAATCAACAGCAACAAGTATATGAGTGTTACCTTCGAAGACGGAAAAGGTCCCATGAAGTCAAATCCCCAACAATCAAACGGTTCAATAACAAGAGTATAATTCATAGGCATTTCATTACGTCTGGAGATATTACCAACCCTTTGGCATTCATCACAAGATAGAATAAATTTTCTCGCATCCTTGAAGAGAGTTGGCCAATAAAAACCTGATTGTAGAACCTTTTGCGCGGTTCTTTCTCCAGCGTGATGTCCTCCATAAGCACTACCATGACATTTACTCAATATCTCTTGTTGTTCATATTCGGGAACACATCTTCGCATAATACCATCCACTCCTTCTTTATATAAGTGTGGGTCATCCCAAAAATAATGCCTCAAGTCATAAAAGAATTTCCTCCTTTGCTGAGCTGAAAAGGTTGGAGGCAAGTACTTGGAAACAATAAAGTTAGCATAATCAAGCATACCAAGGACTGTCTCGCGAGCTCACCTTTATTACAGCCAATTGTTCATTTGGAAAACTATCATTAACAGGAACAGGATCATAAGCAATATTTTCCAATCTAGACAAATTATCAAGCAACAGGATTATCAAGCACCTTTCCTATCTACAATATGTAAATCAAATTCTTGCAAAAGAAGTACCCATCTAATAAGCCTCGGCTTAGCATCTTTCTTTGTCATAAGGTATCTAATTGCAGCATGATCAGTATGAATAGTAACTTTTGAATCAACAATATAAGATCTAAATTTATCACAAGCAAAGACTACAGCTAATAGTTCTTTTTCAGTTGTAGCATAATTTCTTTGAGCAGCATCAAGAGTTTTACTAGCATAATGAATAACATTCAGTTTTTTATCTACTCGCTGTCCAAGAACAGCGCCTACAAGCAAAATCACTAGCATCACACATAATTTCAAATGGTAAATTCCAATCAGGAGGTTCAACTATAGGAGCAGTTGTTAAGGCTTTCTTAAGAGTTTCAAAAGCTTCCTTACAATCATCATCAAAAACAAAAGGTACGTCTTTTTGAAGAAGATTAATAAGAGGTTTTGAAATCTTGGAGAAATCTTTAATAAACCTCCTATAAAACCCAGCATGACCAAGAACACTACGAATACCTTCAACATCCCTCGGATAGGGCATCTTCTCAATTGCTTCAACTTTAGCTCTATCAACTTCAATACCTCTCTCAGAAATTTTATGTCCCAATACAATTCCTTCATTAACCATAAAGTGGCATTTCTCCCAATTAAGAACAAGGTTAGTTTCTTCACACCTCTGCAAAACTTTATCAAGGTTTCGCAAGCAACTATCAAAAGAATTCCCATAGACGGAAAAATCATCCATGAATACCTCTACAATACTTTCACAAAAACCATGAAAAATAGCAGACATGCATCTTTGAAAAGTAGCAGGAGCATTACATAAACCAAAAGGCATACGTCTATAAGCATAAGTTCCATAGGGACAAGTGAAGGTGGTTTTCTCTTGATCTTTAGCTTTAACAGCAATTTGTGAAAACCCAGAATAACCATCAAGAAAACAAAAATGAGTATTCTTAGACAATCTTTCTAGCATTTGATCAATAAATGGTAAAGGTTAATGATCTTTCTTAGTAACTTTATTAACTTTTCGAAAATCATGCACATTCTATACCCTACAACTACTCTTTGAGGGATGAGCTCATCATTATCATTAGGCACAACAGTCATTCCTCCTTTCTTGGGAACGCAATGCACAGGACTAACCCATCTACTATCAGCAATAGGATATATAATACCAGCTTCAAGAAGTCTTAATACCTCATTCCTTACCACTTCCTTCATCTTCGGAATTAGACGACGCTGAGGTTCAACAACAGGCTTTGCATCATCTTCCATATTAATAGCATGTTGGCAAATAGACGGAGAAATCCCCTTCAAATCATCAAGAGTGTAGCCAATAGCGCCTCGGTGCTTCTTCAATATTTCCAATAACCTTTCTTCCTCAATCTCTGAAAGCTTAGAACTAATAATAACAGGATATATTTTCTTATCATCAATATGAGCATATTTAAGATTATCAGGTAAAGGCTTTAAATCAAAAACAGGATCTTCCTTTGGTGGCGGTGTTGTACCCAAATCTTCCACCGGTAAATCATGCTTGAGAATAGGTTGGCGAAGGAAAATTTCCTCAAGCTCATCTCTTTCCTTCCTAAAAACTTCACTCTCGCTATCCTCCAAATGTTGCTGCAAAGGATTGTTAGGAACAAGAACAATAGATGCACACTGCTCCATTTTAAAATCATCACTAGGCAAATCAGCTTTATAAGGAGTTTTAGTAAATTTAGAGAAGTTAAACTCATAAGATTCACCAGCAAATTTAGTCAAAATTTTCTCTTTCTTGCAATCTATAATAGCTCCACAAGTATTTAGAAAAGGTCTACCAAAAATAATAGGACAATAATCACTAGCAGCAGAACCAAGTACCAAAAAGTCAGCAGGATATTTAATCTTACCGCATAAAACTTCCACATCTCGAACAATACCAATTGGAGAAATAGTTTCTCTATTAGCCAGCTGAATAACCACATCAATATCTTCAAGTTCACAAGAATCAATTTCGTGCATAATCTCCGTGTAAAGCTCATAAGGAATAGCACTAACACTTGCACCAATATCACATAATCCATAATAGCAATGATCACCAATTTTAACAGATAGCATAGGAACACTAGCTTGTTTGGGTTTATTAGGATGCGAAACAATAATAGAAGCATCTTCACAGAAAATAATATGACCATCCTCCACATTTTCAGTCACAAGATCTTTAACTATTGCAACAGCAGGTTCAACTTTTATTTGTTCTTCAGAGTTCTACGGGTTTCTTTTCACTTTTATGAACTGCACTATTTATAACAGAGTACTCCTTCATTTTAGCAGGGAAAGGAGTTTTTTCAATATAAGCTTCAGGAATAACATGATCAGCGGTTTCAACTACAACGCATTTATTAATAGATGAATCAATTTTATCTTTATACGGTTCATGATACTTATCAAAATTCTTCTTTGGCAATTCATAATGAGAGGCAAAAGCTTTATAAAGATTTGCAGCAACTTGAGAATCAAGACCATATGTAGCACTGATATTACGGAATTTATCAGTATCCATAAAAGCTTCAATGCATTTATAATCATAAATTATACCTGATTCTCTATCCTTGTCGTTCTCCCAACCTTCAGTATTTTCTTGGATCCGATCAAGAAGGTCCCTTTTAAACTCTTCTTTATTGCGTGTAAATGATCCGAACAAGAAGTATCCGAGCAAGGTCTTGTCTTGAAAAGAAAGTCCTGCATAGAAATTATCAATAATAACATTACCAGGAAGCTCATGAATGGGGCATTTGAGCATTAAAGACTTCAATCTCCCCCAAGCTTGGGCAATACTCTCTCCATCATGAGGCCAAAAATTATATATGCGATTCCAATCTTTGTGAATTTCACTTGGAGGATAGAACTTAGAATAAAACCGGGGCACAATATCATTCCATTCAAGAGAATCCCCATTATCCAAGTAATTTATACCAATGCGCCGCCTTACCGGACAGCGATAAAGAGAATAGTTTCTTCCTCACTTCATCCATAGCAATACCTGCACATTTGAATAACCCGCATAATTCATGCAAAAACAGTAAATGATCACCAGGATGGACAGTTCCATCCCCTTCATAGCGGTTATCCATAACACGTTCAATAATTTTCATAGGTATTTTATATGGTATCACTTCCTCACCTGGCGCCTCATCCACTACCGTTGCAGTAGTAGTAGATTTCCCAAATAGAAATTGAAGAGAAGATCTCTCCATAATGACTTATAGCAGCAGGCAGAAATAAAATCAGCACAACAGTAAAGGTTTTCCTTACCAATTCCACTTACCAATAGCGCTTCACTCCCCGGCAACGGCGCCAGAAAATAGTCTTGATGACCCACAAGTATAGGGGGTATTAGTATCTTCGATAAGTAAGAATGTCGATCCCAACGAGGAGCAGAAGGTGTTGACAAGCAGTTTCGATGAAGGATTCACTGTAAATGCTCACAGACAAGTATTCAGGGAGTTTTGATGTAACCGTTGAATAAAGTACGAGTAAGTAAAGTGCGAGAGTAACAATTGCAGCGAGTGGCCCAATCCTTTTTAGCACAAAGGACAAGCCGGTTTGTTTACTTATAATGACCAAACGTTCTTGAAGGACACACGGGATTTTAGTCTAGTGCTTTCGCTACATACGGCTAAATAATCTTCATTGTTATGATAAGTGTTGTGTGGGTGAACCTATGCTAATGTACCGCCCTTCCTAGGACTAATACATACTTGTGATTATACCCCTTGCAAGCATCCGCAACTACAAGAAAGTAATTAAGAATAAATCTAACCACAGACCTTAAACTCGAGATCCTGCGATCCCTCCCGCATCGATATACCAACGGGGGTTTAGGTTTCTGTCACTCCGGCAACCCCGCAATTAGCAAACGAATACAAGATGCATTCCCCTAGGCCCATAAATGGTGAAGTGTCATGTAGTCGACGTTCACATGACACCACTAGAAGAATAACACCACAACTTAAGTATCATACCATTGAATATTACTCATCCATAGTTCACTACTAACATTTAGACTTCACCCATGTCCTCAAGAACTAAACGAACTACTCACAAGACATCATATGGAACATGATCAGAGGTGATATGATGATGAATAACAATCTGAACATAAACTTGGTTCAATGGTTTCACTCAATAGCATCAACAACAAGTAGAGATCGATACCGGGAGAGTTTCCCTATCAAACAATCAAGATTAAACCCAAATTGCTACGGCGGTGACGAGGTGCTGCGGAGGAGATGGCGGTGATGATGGTGGAGATGATGATGATGGTGATGGAGATGATGTCCAGCTCGATGTCGGTGTCGATGGCGTCGATTTCCCCCTCCCGGAGGGAATTTCCCCGACGGATTCCTGCCCGCCGGAGAGCTCTTTTCTCTCTGGTGTTCTCCGCCCCGCAGAGGCGGCTGTAACTCTCCGTGAGGAACCCTCTGTGGCTTAGGTCTTCGGGACGAAGGGTTTCGCGAAGAAAAGGAGGCGAAAGGGGTCGTGGGCCCCCCAAACCACATGGCGGCGCGGCCAGGGCATGGGCCGCGCCGCCCTAGGGTGTGGGCCCACCCTGGGTCCTCCCCGGCTCCTCCTTCCGGCTTCCTTCGTCATCTTGAAAAATAGGATTTTTGGTATAATTTCCTTCTACAGCTTGATCTTCCGAAATATTGCGTTCGACGGTGCTTTTTCCAGCAGAATCTCGGCTCCGGTGCTTGATCCTCCAATAATGATGAAACATGCAAAATAGATGAAATAACATAAGTATTGTGTCCCAATATGAAATATATCAATGAATAACAGCAAATTATGATATAAAATAGTGATGCAAATTGGACGTATCAGTCTCCATCACGAGCAGCTGCAGCAGAAGCGCATCAGAACGAGGATGCGTCGTTGTCACGCGCTGCTGCAGAGGAATCGAAACTAGGTGTGTCGCTGTCAGATGCAGGCGCGGGAGAACCTACCGCGGGGCCAGGAGCTGGCCAGCGGCTCACGCAGCTGCTCGCAGCCCGGGGTGGGGGGAGCCAAGGCAGTGCATGGCTCGGCTGGTGTGCTGCATGGATTGGCAGGGGCACTTCATGGTTGCACGAAGCCCAAGGAAACTCGATGTAACAGAGGCGACTGGTCGATGTAAACTGGCGACGATGGAGGGATTAAAACCTCCAGGTGACTTCCACGTCCATTACTGAAAGATCGAGATGTCGCCTAGAGGGGGGGTGAATAGGCAATTAAAAACTCTTACGGATTTGTCTTGTAAGAATGCGGAATTAAACTATCGTTTAGTTTACAAGCACAAACCCTAGATATGCTAAGCTCAACTAAGTGTAACAATAACAACTGGAGCTAAGCAAGATAGGCACAAGATATATGTAGCACAAGTGATAGCAAGATATATGAACTTCAAGCACGATGGCTATCACAAGGAAAGAGAGCTCGGGTATAGAAATAACCGAGGCACGCGGAGACGAGGATGTATTCCCGTGTTCCCTTCCTTTGCAAGAAGGTACGTCACGTTTGGAGGAGTGGAGGTCCACGAAGGATTCCCCGCGCCACGAAGGCTCACCCTATTCTCCGAACCACACCCACGAAGGATAATGGCCCTTTCCTTATGGTTAGCTTTTCCTCCGCTCCGGAGATGGCAAGCTCCACAACCACTTCACAAGCTCCACGAAGGAGAAGCCCGGGCCTCTTCACAATCTTCTTGAAGAGATCACCGGAACACCAACCGCCAAGCCAACTAGGAGGTCTCCCTCCAAGAGTAACAAGCTCACGGTCTCTCACTCGAACTAATCGTGGTGGAGAGCTCAACACTATGCAATGATGCAAAGCAAGAACACTAGAGGTGTTCAAATCCTTCACTCTCAAATCCCACCCAAACAACAAATGCTAGGATGAGATTGGAGAGGAAGAACAATGGGGAAAGTCAACAAAAGACTCCAAGATCTAGATCCCAAGAGTTCCCCTCACTTAGAGAAGAAATTGTTTGGTGGAAGTGTAGATCTAGATCTCCTCTCTTAGATCCCTCAAGAATGAGCAAGAATCATGGGGGGAGCAAGAGAGAGAGCAACTTCTTCAAATGCAACAATGGAGGTGAGAGAAAGGGAAGAAGTAACTCAGCCCAAGGTGGAAGAAGGGCTATTTATAGCCCAAGAGCAAATATAACCGTTGGGGAAAAGTTGGGCTGAGTCAACCGTCGAGGAAGCCGGTCAACCGGGCCTGGGGCCGGGCCGTCCGGTCCAGGGCCCGGTCTTACCGGGCCACAGACCGGACCAGCCGGTCCAAATCGGTCGGCAGGCCGGACCCCGACCGGGGTCACTTTGTGTCGTCCAGGAGGTCACCCGGTTGGCGCCCGGATGGCGCCCGGTTGGCGCCCGGTTGACCGGTTGGGAGGCCGGCTGACCGGGGCGAAGACCGGAACCGGCCGGCGCATGGGCCGGTCCGACCGGGTCCCTGACCGGGTGAGCAGGAAAACATGTTATACAAAAACTGTGATAACTTTTGTGTCCGGACCCCGATTGACATGAAACCAATTTTGTTGGAAATATGGAGACTCCTCACAGAACATTGTAGATGATTTTAGAGAGGTAGTCTTCCACCGTCAAGAAACGGTGAAGACGTCCAAACTCGAAAACGCAATAGAAGATGCATGCGGATTTTGTTTTCGATGAACTTGGGCTTGTTGTAAAGCTAGCAACAAGCTCAAGAACCTCACACAGAGAAACACCAAGAAGAAATAGGGATATGCAAAGTATGCAAAGGATTGAGCTCCCTAAGACGATGCGATCAAGTTACCCAACCGAAAGCCCCTCTTGATAGTGCGGCTATCTATCCTATAATCCGGTCTCCCAACAACCACCTTGAGACCGGTAAAAGGAAAACCTAGCAAGGCCATACATTTGCCTTGCGCATCCCGCTTGATCTTGATGATAGCTCTTCAAGCTCCACTCAAGCCGGAACACCTCACTTGATCATCGTCGCTTTGTGAAGACTCACACATGCCCCCCCATACACCATGATGGGAAAGCTCTATTGATGCACATCTTCACATGTCCATTATCACCAAATGGACGGCAAGCTTCAAGCATGTGATCCACTTGAGATGCTCATCTTGAACTTGCCCGACTTAACCTTGTACCTTCTCATACTCTCATAAGATAGAGCATGGCTAATATTGAGTTCCTCATAAGAACTCCATCTTCATTTCTTCTTCTTGATCATATCACATATATGTCTTAAAATCGATGATCTTGATGCCAACACACAAGATGTATCTTTATTTACATGGCATCCATACTTGAATCCAACACATGGAATACAAGTATAACCTATGGAATATTCCTACATATAAACTCAATGAAAACATTAGTCCATAGGGGTTGTCATTAATTACCAAAACCACACATAGGGGCAATGTACCCTTAAAATTACATGCACCATGGTCAGCGAGCAAAGGCGAGGAACGTGCAACATCCATAAAGTGGTCAACTATCAATAAAGAAGACTCCGAGACAGGTGGTAGAGTATGTGAGTTTGGCATGTTGACAAAGGGAAACACATTCTCGTCAAGGATAACGTCTCATAAATATAGACACGGTTAGACAGAACATGAACACATTTATGTCTCTTATGAAGAGAACTATAGCCCAGAAACACAAACTTCTTCGACCGAAAATCAATCTTATGATTATTATAGGGTCGAAGGTGAGGCTAGCAAGTGCACCCAAATACCTTTAAAAGGTGTAGTCAGATGTTTCATTAAGAAGTTTCTGAAGTGGAGTTTTCATATCAATGGTGCGACTAGGAAGCCTGTTAATAAGAAAACAAGCTGTAGCAAAAGCATCATTCCCATAGCATAAAGGTATAGATGCATGAGCAAGAAGGGTAGGACCAGTTTCAACAATGTGACGGTTCTTACGCTCGGCATTGCCATTTTTTTAGTGGGTGTAAGGACACGGCACACGATGTGAAACCCCTAAGTTGTGAAAGAAAGGATGGAGTTTTTCATATTCACCACCCCAATCAGTTTGTACATGAATAATCTTGCGGTTTAGGAGGTGTTCAACATGTTTTTGGAATTGGAGAAACACATCATAGACATCAGATTTATGCTTAAGTAAAAAAAGCCAAGTAAAATGACTATAAGCATCAACAAAACTCACATAAAAATGATGTCCACTGACAGATGTTTGGGCAGGGCCCCACATTTGAATAATTAATCTCTAGGGGATAATTTGTTACACGAGTAGACAAGGAGAAGGGTAACTGACGATTCTTCCCTTGCTGACAAGCATCACAAACACACTCAATTTTATTACTCATGTGTAGATGGTAACTCATGACTACGAAGAACATGTTGAACGACTTGTAAAGCTGGATGACCTAGGCGACATTGCCACATATCACGGGACACCTTGGCACTGTAAAGGGATTGCTTGATGACATGTGCTTTAATCTCATAGAGACCTCCACTGAAACGACCTCTAAGGATGGGTGCTCTCGTTTCCAGGTCCTTTACAAAAAGATCACGAGAATGAACTTCAATAAAGACATTGTTGTCATGGGAAAGTTTACTCATAGATAATAGATTACGAGTGGCTTTAGGAACATGTAGGACATTATTGAGAGCTACAGACATACAGGATGGAGTAGATAAAGTAGCTTGACCAACATTATGAATATGCATACCTATTCCATTAGTTGTGTGAACGTGGTCGGTGCCATGATAAGGCTCGCGCGAGGTGAGCTTGTCCAGCTCATGTGTGATGTGATGTGTCGCGCCAGAATTTGCATACCACGCCGGATCTACAGACTGAGAATGACCCTGAGGACCATGAGAAACTGACATCGCCATGGCAATTTGCTTCTCCGTATTACTTCCATCATTGCCAACACCCAGAAAATCGCGATTGAAATGCTTGTATCACCTGCTTTATGGCGTGGAATCCCACACAACTGGTCCACTTCCACTATTGGAATTAGGCTTGGTGGAGGTGGATGGTGCCTTGGGTGATGATGAGAACGGCATAGCTAAGGTTCGTGGTCCACCACGAGCAGCCCCAAAAGCGGCGACGCTGAGCCAACTGGAGGGTTCGTTGCATGGAAAACAAAAAAATTCTACCGTGAACATGAACAAAAATCAAGATCCAATCTAGGAAGAAGCAAGATCTAATCTACCAAGATCGAAGCAACGAGATGTATGTGAGACTAATCCTCGAAGATTCCAAAGCCTACGAGATTAGATCTCGTTGTTGATGTAGTCGATCATCCTGTGCTGCAATCCGGTAGGACTTCCGTACTCGGTCGTGCGTACGGTGTCGATGAAGCCCGTCCTCTCCCCGTTCCAGCGGGCAGCGGAGGTGTGGTACATCCCCTCGAAATCCCAGCAGCACGACGGCGTGGTGGTGGTGGTGGTGGAGGAGAAAATCTGCAGAGCTTCGCCAAGCTAGAGCAGATGTGTCTTGAAGGAGAGAGGGGGGCGCCAGGGCTAGGGTTTCAAGGGTGTGCGCCCCCTGCCCCCTCCCCTCTTCATATAAGGGGGAGGTCGTTTTGGGGTGCCCCCCATGCCCCAAACAGATCTAGGGCTGGCGGCAAAGAGGGGGGGAGTTTTCTTCCCCCCAAGTTGATCCCATTTAGGGTTTTGGGGAACCCTAGTGGGCTGGCCGACTTGGGCCTTGAGGGGCATGTGCCCCTGGCCCATTAGGGCTAGGATGCACCCCCTCGGCCCATGTTGGACCCCCTAGGTAGTGGGCCCATGGTGGACCCCCGGAACCTTCTAGAACCTTCCCGGTCTTCCACCGGAAAAATCCCGAACTTTTTCGAAACCTAGAAATCAACTTCCCTTATATGAATCTTATTCTCCGGACCATTCCGGACCTCCTCGTGATGTCCTGGATCCCATCCAAGACTTCGAACAAATTTCGGTCTCCATCTCATATTCCGAATCTATTTATGCGACATCGAACCTTAAGCGCGTCACCCTACGGTTCGTGAACTATGCGGACATGATCGAGACTCCTCTCCGACCAATAACCAATAGCGGGACCTGGAGATCCATATTGGCTCCCACACATTCAGCGATAACTTAGTGATCGATTGAACCATTAACATACGATACCAATTCCCTTTGTCACGCGATACTTTACTTGTTCGAGGTTTGATCATCGGTATCTCCATACCTAGTTCGACCTCGTTACCGACAAGTACTCTTTACTCGTACCGTGGTATGTCATCTCTTGTGACCTAGTCACATGCTTGCAAGCTAATCCCACTCTTGATCCATATGCCTCAACTCATACTTTCCGAATACGTAATCCCATCTTTATAACCACCCATTTACGCAGTGGCGTTTGATGTAATCAAAGTACCCTTCCGGTATAGGTGATTTACATGATCTCATGGTCAAAGGACTAGGTTACTATGCATCGAAAGCTTATAGCAAGATGAACTTAATGACTTGATCTCATGCTACGCTTATTTGGGGTGTCCATTATATCATTCACCCAATGATATAACCTTGTTATTAACAACATCCAATATTCATGATCAGGAAACATGATCATATATTAATCAACAAGCTAGTTTTACGAGAGGCTTACAAGGGACTCTGGTTGTTTACACAACACACATGTATTAATGTTTCCGGTTAATACAATTATAGCATGGTAAACATTTATCATGAACACTAAGATATAACAATAACTAATTTATTATTGCCTCTCGGGCATATCTCCAACACCAACTTGCGATGTTATGTACTCTGAAGTTGGGAGAACAAATCGCGAATTGGTATAGGAGTGGTTCGGTTGGTTACCACTTCATAGAGGGCATCATAATCTTCATCAAGTCCAACGAGTACGTATGATACAAATTCTGCATCACGCAGGGACTCACCAATGCTGGTAAGGGAACCTGAGAGAGCGTTCATCTGATGGAAGTAGGCATTGATCATCTTGTTCCCTTTCTTCAACTTGGCCATCTCCTGGCGAATAGCAGAGGACCTAAAAATGGAGGTGGAAGCAAAGGCTCCACTCAACAAGTACATCTTCAGTCAATGAGGAGACAAACCCTGAGAGTATATCATGATCCTGCTGGGTCCAATGTTGATGTGCCGGGTTAGGAGCATGGTGCATGCTACCGGCATGAGGAATAGTAATATGAGGACTCGGTCATGGAACCATGTCATCCACATGTCCCATGAGTAGGTGGTTGCGAAGAAGCGGTCCAACCTGTGCACGCCAGAACAAGTAATTCTCGCTAGTCAATTTTATGGTGATCGATGAGAAGATGGTGACAACCACGGCGGCAAACCATGAGCAGAAAAAGGTCCCTGTTGGAACCCTTGTTGAATCAGCATCGGCATGGGTGGCGATTTTAATCTAGAGCCGTACAGTGAGGCCAGTGCTGATGGAGGCAGTGTTCCATACCCTAGCATGAGTGGTGATGTTGAGGGATGCGACATCAAAAATGGTCCTGCTCCATACGTTGTTGCCGCTCCATACCCTGGCATGGGTGACGCCATGTGATATGGATACCCGGGGTAGTAACTGGGTTAGTTTTCCATGGGAGAGAGCCCCATCACGGGTCCAAGGCCAGTAGCATGTCCCAGGGAGGTGGCAACCCTAGCGGCATCTGTGTAGATCGCATGCGAGAACTGCCCTGACGTCTAATCGCTGAGAGCTGGGGCTGATGCCGGAAGATCGGCGGCGGCCATCGTCGCGCTCGTGCTCGGGATCAGTAGCGAGGCAGACGGAGGCAGGGTCACGGACCCAGTGGACGGAGGAAGGGTCACGGACCTAGAGGACATCGGGGTAGAGGCCATTGGTGGCGGCGTCGACGGCGCGGTGCAACAGCTGCAGCGACGAGGGCGGAAGAGGTGATCGGCTGCGGCCGATTAGGTCAGGAGCGATTACTCTGATACCATGAAAGCGGACCAAAAAAGAGATTGGGCCGTCCCGACGTACCTCGTCGGGTAGGGATCGTTTCATATATATAACGTATAAAAGTATTTACAAATACGACCGTATACGTATAGAAACCGGTATACGATATAATCTAACAACCTATACGTTGTTGGATAATTATGGGGGTGTGTGAATGAAGTAGAGATTTTGCTTGTTGGGTCCATGCATGCACGTAAAGAAGTGTGAGAAGAAAATCTGGCATTGCCTCAAACGCCAGCTCTAGACCTCGTAGACCTTAGCGAAAAGTAGCTGTGTAGTCTTTTGATCCACACAACGTGAGTCACTAGGATCGATCTACAGGCGCGATCGGTCATCCGATTTCAAGCTTTTTCCAAACTGGATCTTGGAGGCAAGGTCTTAGCAATGTGGTACGCCCCACCTTTCCAATACCGTGTTAGAAATAGAAACATGACTATGGTGGTTGGAATTTTGCTTAGCTAGCCAATTTGAGTGGATGCCGTGTTAGAAATAGAAACAGGCTATTTCGCGTGGTACGGACTATTGGTATGGTAATCCTTCCTATATAACGCAGTTGAGGAGAGTGCCGTTCATGGTAGCAACTAGAGTATCATTACCAGCAAGCCACTCTCTGAAGGAGCTAACCATATTGATTAGTAGTAAATATGGATGCTAGCAATGGTTGCCCCTCGGCGACGGCTCTACGAACCCGGGCACTCTCGATTCGCACGAAGCCGAGAGCGCCGGCCGCCGAATGGACGACTGAGGACTCAACGGCGGACAAGGAGCCCGTAACCCCTACTGCAAGGCTCATGGAAGATCTATACATCGTGGTAACCATAGGCCTAGGCTCGGCCTTAAACTTGCCCGTGTTGAGCGCCGGCATCGCCACCCAGCTTGCCCGATACCCGCGCTTCCAAAGCATCCAAGTGCTCCCTTCTTCTATGAACACATAACATTAATTATTAGCTAGTACTTTGCAGCTTATAACTAATGGGTGGACGTACAGGTAGCTGATGGTGGTTCAGAAGGTGGCAACCGGCGGTGGGCACGCGTGAAGGTGAATGTGGACGATCACATCATCGTGCCGGCTCTGGATCCCGTCGCCGTGGAAGCCGACGCGGACCAGGTGGTGGAGGACTATGCAGCATCGCTGGTCACGCTCCCCATGGACGCGTCCCGCCCACTCTGGGAGTTCCACTTCCTCGACTTCCCGACCTCGGAGGCGACCTCCACCGTCGTGCTCCGCGTGCACCACTCCCTTGGTGATGGCGTGTCGTTGATGACGCTCGTCTTTGCGTCCGCGCGCAGCGTCGCCGACCCAACGAGACTGCCGGCCATGCCGAAGCAGCCCGAGCGCACAGCCGCCATCTACATGCCGCGGCCGCGGTCTGCCGGCGCCATGGCGTTTCTCGGGTGGGTGTGGTCGTATTTCGTGTTGGCTTGGAACACCATGGTGGACGTTGCCTTCTTCGCCGCCACAGTTTTGTTCCTAAGAGACCCCAAGACGTCGTTCAGTTGCTCAGACGACGACACGGTCTTCAGCCCACGCAGACGCTTCGTACACCTGAGCCTTAGCTTGGACGATGTCAAGTTCATCAAGAATGCTATCAACTGCGTAAGTACTCTATGAAATATTAGTAATTTTTCCCATTGTTTAATCGGATTTGCTAGAAATCAGGCGTCTTATACTTAATAAGTTTAAGTCGAGCGCTTGGAGATTCGTATTTTGTGCTTGTAGATTCGTGCTCTGACTTTTGGGTTGTTTGTGTGTGTTTATGTTGTTGTTGGCCCGACGTGTAAGCCAACTGATTTGTTTTTTGCGGTCTTTGTGAAGTGGGCTCGTGGTGACGATTTCTATCTATAAGGCGTCTTTTTCTCTTCCATGGAACCGCTTACCGCGCATTTCAGTTTCGCGTTCGTTGCAAACGATATATTTCCAGTTGCACGTGGGTTGGAACTGAGGTTTTTTCGGTTACACGTGAGTTGCAACTGATTTTGTTTTCCAATTGCATGAGCGTTGCAACTGAGATTTTTCTAATTGCGCATATGTTGTAACTAAGAATTTCCACATACATGTGGGTTGCAATTGAGAATTTTTCCAGTTACGCCCGCGTCGCAACTAAGAATTTCCACTTACATGTGGGTTGCAACTGATTTTTTTTTTCCAATTGCGTGAGCGTTGCAACTGAGATTTTTCCAGTTACGCATATGTTGCAACTAAGAATTTCCACGTACATGTGGGTTGCAATTGAGATTTTTCCAGTTATGAATGTGTCGCAACTAAGAATTTCCACTTACATGTGGATTGCAACTGAGTTTTTTCCAGTTACACGTAAGTTGCTACTAGGATTTTTCTTATGTCTTGAATGGTTTCACAGATTATTTTTTCTAGTAAAAAATGCGAACGCACAAAACTGGACGCTAAAATTAAAGTAGTACACGGCTTAATAAGCTACTGATGTTACCGACTTAGACTTATTAAGTCTCAGACGACTGATCTCTAGACGCTCCCTTATTTAATCTAGGAGAACAGTAGATAAAACATGACTAAACGAATTGAGATGAAACTAGTAATGCAAATTAACATCAATTAGACAAACAACAAATATAACAAATTACTAAGAGATATATATTACGCAGCAACAAACCTAAACATATTGCTAAGAAAAAACTGAAACAGGATCTCATAAGCAGAAGGTAAGACCACATAGAAGAACCAGCGTTAACGTCGGCGTTGACATTGTCGCTGTTGAGAGTCATGTCACCGAATAGATTGTTTGTATCGGGAAAGAAATCATCGTTGGCAAAGTAGTCGTTAGCCTCCGTGTCAATGTTCCTGTGGAAGAAGAATTCATCAGTCACGCTAGAGCGTTACGGTCTCTCTCCCATGTAGGATTTTTTTTTTTTAGATAAAAGGCAACAGCGTGCCCGACTTTAAATTAATAAAGCCCTCAGGTTTAACAAGGTTTACAGTGCTGCGGCATACAGCTTAGCCAAAAGTAACAACAGACTAGGGGAAGCACAACGGTGATAAGACGAAACACAGGAAAAGCAGGGGCAAGCTCCAGGGAGAAGATATGCTAAGTCTTCACTGGCTTGGTTGTCCTGGTCTCACGGCGGCGTATAGCTCCCTCAGCTTGTTCTCCACCCACCGGAGGCCCTCCCTGTCGCTTGACTTTGCCTTGATGCTCCATAGCTGTATAAAGAGAGCAGTTTTGAAAATCACGTTAGCGGGATGGTTAATCACTTTCTTTTCAATAGTGAGTTTATTACGAATGTTCCACAGGGCCCAAGATTGGGCGAGAAAGAGAAACCACAAAAGCCTACGGGCCCTTCCCGCAAGGTTGGAAAGAATAGCATGGAACTGTGGGAAATTTCCAGGGTTCCGAGTCATGATCGAGGATCTCACGGATTGCACTCCGGGCGAATTTTGCAATAGAGCAAGCGAAGAAAATATGGCCCGCATCTTCCATTTGGCCACGAGAGGGCGCAGTTACCCGAGGCGGGGCCGTGGCGCGTCGCGATTTGCTTGCTGGAGGGAAGTCCGTCGAGGATGAGCTGCCAAGCGAAAATCTTAATCTTCGAGAGGACTTTGGCTGACCGGACGTCCTTGTGGAAAGCAACCGAAGCCCCTTGCGATAGTTTGGCATACAAAGATTGAACGGAGAACTTGCCCGAAGGTTCTAAATGCCAAGATACTTTGTCTTTGTCACTCGAAAGGGAGAAGGGTTCAATGAGCCTCCCCAGATCGCTCCATTGCCGCCGTCCTTCCAGATTGAGAGAGCGGCGGAAGGTGATATTGCTGTCCCCGGCATCTAGGGCCGCAGCCACCGTGAGGTTTGGGTTAGAGCAGATGTTGAAGAGGTCTGGGAACAGCTCTTTGATGGGTTGGTTACCGCACCACCGGTCGGACCAAAACAAAGTGCGACGTCCATCCCCAATGACGTGTTTCGCACCCAGCTTGAAGAAGTGTTTAATTTTGTGAAGGCTTTTCCAAAATTGCGAGCCCCCGTGTCCGGTGCCCTCGAACAGGTTATCGGCGTCGCGGTATTTGGCCCTGATAATCGTCGCCCAGATAGAAGCCTCATCTTGATACAGCTTCCAAATCCACTTGGACAGCAGAGCAATGTTCATCTTTTTTGAGTTAAGCAAGCCTAATCCTCCCGCGGATTTCGGCCGGCAAACCGAGGGCCAGTTGACCATATGGTATTTACGTTTGTTGCCCGCTCCTTCCCAGAAGAATTTGGAGCGGTGTGAGTCAAATCTAGCATGAATCCCATCATGTAGAAGGAAGAGACCCATGGCAAAAATGGGAATACTATCAAGGCACGCGTTGGACAGGATCAGGCGTCCCCGGAGGTGAGAAGTTTACCGAGCCACGGTTCAATCCTGCCGGCCAGCTTGCGGACCAAGAACAACCATTGTTCCAGACGGAGCTTCCTGTCCGAGATAGGGAGCCCAAGATAAATGAAAGGGAAGGCGCCGCATTTACAGTTAAGCTTATTTGCGACTCTTTGCTGTTCCTCCAAAGGCTGGCCCATAACAATGACTTCACTCTTATGATAGTTGATTTTCAAGCCGGACATGTCTTCGAAGCACATTAGCAAGAATTTGAGGTTGGCTATGTTGTCTTCCGTGTTTTGGATAAGAATGAGCGTATCATCCGCATACTGGAGGTGTGAGATCCCGCCAGGGATCAGGTGGGGTACCACACCCTGAAGGTGGCCTGCTGCCCCGCGGCGAGAGGATACCCGACAGAGCCTCGCCGATGAAGTTAAACAGGAGAGGAGATAACGGGTCCCCTTGGCGCACCCCTCTTTTGTTCCTGAAGTACGGGCCAATCGCACCGTTGATTGAAATGGCCGTCTGCCCGCCGGAAACGAGCTGCAGTACTCTGTGGATATATGCTTCTTCAAAGCCTTTACACCGAAGCACTTCGGCCAGGAACTCCCAGTTAACCCGGTCGTAAGCCTTCTCGAAGTCGATCTTAAGGAGAACCCCTCCTAATTTCTTAGAGCGCAACTCATGCACAATCTCAAGGAGTGCGAGAGGGCCTTCCAACAAGTTCCTTCCTTTGATGAAGGCCGTCTGATTCAAACCGATGGTTTTTGCGCAATGGGGTCTAGACGAAACGCAAACGCCTTAGACACGATTTTGAAGATCACGTTAATGAGGGCAATTGGGCGAAACTGGGCGACATTGTCCGCCCCTGGGACTTTGGGGATCAAAGTGAGGATGGCGAAGTTAAGGCGAGAGATGTCTATGCGTCCCAGCATAAAATCATTGAGAATGTGGAGAACCCCCCGTTTAACATTGGGCCAGAAACGTTTGAAAAACAGAACAGGGAAACCGTCGGGGCCCGGGGCCGTGTCAGATTTCATCTCCCGGACGATGAGATCAAGCTCCTCCTCAGAGAAAGTCAGCATCAGCTGGTTGTTGTCCTCGATCGAAACTTGGGCGTTTGGCGCCCAAGTCCTTGGGGATAGGGTACAGGATCGGCTCCCCTCCGATCCGAGCAGGGCACGGTAAAAGTCATAAATGGCAGCTTGAATCTTCCTGGGGTCATTCGTGATTTCGTTCCCAATATTAAGCGAGGAGATCGAGCACTTTCGTCTCCGTCCATTGGCCACCGCATGGAAGTAGGCCGTGTTGGCATCCCCCTGGAGGGCCCATTTGATCCTTCCTGTTTGGCGCCAATATTCTTCCTCCGCACTCACGATTTGGAGGAGTTGATCTTCAAGATAGTATCTAAGCGCCCAATCATCCTCATCCAGCCCACTGGAATCGGCTTGCACATCCAGCTGCATGATTTGGGCCATCAGGTTTTCTTTCTCCCTTTTGCTAGCCATGCCCACGTTGCGAGCCCAACCTCGAAGATGTTGGCGAAGGCTACCAGACATGAACTGCCACCGATCAATGATATCCCGGCCTCCCACTTTGGCCGAGAGATTGTTCCGGACGTTGTGGAGCATGGGCATGAAGTCCCGGCGTTCGAACCATCCCGATTCGAAGAAGAAGCGATTACTTCGCTCCGGCCGCCCTTCGCCGGAGTCAAAGATGAGTGGGGTATGATCAGATCCCAGGCTCGTTTCCGCAGAGAGAGAGCACAGAGGGAAAAATCCTTCCAGAGACGGAGAGATGAAAACACGGTCGAGGACCGAACGAACTGGGTTGAGCTGGCGGTTCGTCCAGGTAAACCGCGCCCCGGAGCGCGGAATTTCCCGAAGAGCCCAGGCCGCAATGTGCTCGTTAAAAAGATCAATGAGTCTCCAGTTCAGACGATCGTTGTTCTTGTCGCAAGCTGCCCTGATAAGGTTAAAGTCTCCGCCCATGAGGAGGGGAGTGTTGGTTCTGGCCACCTTGGCCGAAATTTCCTCAAGGAAAGCCCCGGATCGCCCATGATCCGCAGGTCCATAAATCCCAATGATCGTCACGATGCGCTTGTTCGCCCGATTGAGGATGGAGGTGCTAAGGTAGAATTGACCCATATCCACCACTCCAACCTCAAAGCTACTGTCGCGGACTCCCATGAGCATGCCCCCGGAGTGCCCATTAGCCGGGAGCCAGCACCAGAAGAACTTGTCTCCCACTTCCAGGCTGCGGAGTTCCAAGTCTGTGAAGTCTTGCTTGATTGTTTCCTGGAGAATCACTATGTCAATCTTGTGCTCACGGAGGTAATCCTTCAGGAGAGTCCGTCGCCCCCTACGACCGAACCCCCGGATATTCCAGAATAGGCATCTCATTTGGAAACCCTCCCTAGAGCCCGTGCTTGGCGGGTTAGCGGTCTTGGTCCCACAGGGTATTGTTTCTTCATCACCTTCCTTTTCTTAGCTGGTTTGTCCTTAGGATCAGCGAAGGAATTATCCTCCCCAATTTGTGCCACAGACCCTTCTTGTGGCACCTGGGGGTCCTGTTCAGTCGTGGCCGCCGCCTGGGCCTTTGCCGCCTCAATCTCTGCGTTGTGTCTTGCCGCTGCCAGATCAGCTTGAGCAAGCTCCCTAGCTTGTATCAAGGAGATAATTTTCTCGGGAGGTCCCAGAGAGGAGGAAGGGAAGATAACACAGCTATCGTGCGCCACCGAGAGCAATTTATCAATAGGAACGGATTGGAAAGCGATGAAGTTGGATGCGTCGACGTTACCCGGCTTGCGCAGGGAGAAGCGTTTTTGACAGCGGCGTGGCGGATGGCTCGGCCAGCACCGGCTCGTCCGCCACCCCCGCGCTCCTTGCGCTCTTCCTTAGTGCTTCAGCGGTGGAAATCTTGGTACGGGCGCACGGGCCACCGACGCCCCAGCGCCGGAATGGGAGATTCTTCCGGAAGAGCTTGCGGAGTTGCTCGAGACGTCCTTGATGGCAGGAGCCCGGTGCGGCGAAGTCTTTGTCACGTCCGGTCCCGGGGACGTCGGTTTCCTCCGCGAAGAGTTGAGACCCGGCGGCTTCCAGCATGAGCTTCCTAGATGGGCGGTCATTGTTGCTTTTGCTGCGTCTTTCGCTGGCCCGAATAGCGGAGGCCGTGGATTCCCCGAAGCCGGGCTGTGCCAACCTATCTCTTGTTTCTCCTCGGCCCCCAAGGCCGCGTGCCTTCCCGGCGTGAGATAGGAGTGTCCCTCCTCGGTTTCTTCGGACGGAGAGGTAGAAAGCTGTATTTGTTCCAGGTCCGAATGTCGAGGGACGAGGCAGGCGGGGAAACGAGCACTTGCTTGATTATGTTGGCCACGAGTGGGAAATATGTCACCATTCTCCGTGAGATTCGAACCATACCGAGTGAAAGCGATTGCTCGGGAGCGTGATCATCTTGGACCGAGAGTCCTTGGAGCGACGAGCGAGAGGGTGAGCAGGGGGGGGGGTACCCTTCTGTGGTCATTTGCGGAACAGATTTCCTCGCAAAGCCCTCCTTTCCCCCTGCCGGAGCGGAAGCAGGGGTGTTCTTGCCCTTGTCGGAGTGTTTCTTGCGTCTCTGGTCCCACCTGTCTTCGTCAGTCTCGTCCTGGTCTTCCTCTTTGTCATCTTCTCCGTTTCTGGCCGGTGGAGAGGGTGGGTCGTTGTTTGTTTCCGCCGCCAAGTCCTTGGAGATGGGGACGATACGGATCCGGAAGCCTTGCATATTCACAAACAGCGTGATGTGCTCTTGCAACTGAACAGGGACTTGGCATCCAAAAGCCATCTTGATGGGGCCATTGGGATGGTCAAGTGACTCCACGTCCACCGCGATGGGCCTGCCCACTTCGCGGGTGCTAAGGAGGAGGCGATCTGCGCGGCGAAGGGGGGGCGGAACTCCAATGAGGTGAACCCACACCTCTTCCAGCTTCTCCACCACCAGCGGGTCGTCCGTGGGAACAGTAACGATGGCCTTGGTCTTGCTCATGGGCAGGGTGATGCTGAAGGAGATATGCCCTAGAGGCAATAATAAAAGTAGTTATTATTTATATCTCTATGTTTATGATAAATGTTTATATATCATGCTAGAATTGTATTAACCGAAACATTAGTACATGTGTGATATGTAGACAAACAAGAAGTCCCTAGTATGCCTCTTAAACTAGCTTGTTGATTAATGGATGATTAGTTTCATAATCATGAACATTGGATGTTATTAATAACAAGGTTATATCATTATATGAATGATGTAATGGACACACCCAATTAAGCGTAGCATAAGATCTCGTCATTAAGTTATTTGCTATAAGCTTTCGATACATAGTTACCTAGTCCTTATGACCATGAGATCATATAAATCACTTATGCCGGAAAGGTACTTTGATTACACCAAACACCACTCGCGTAAATGGGTGGCTATAAAGGTGGGATTAAGTATCCGGAAAGTATGAGTTGAGGCATATGGATCAATAGTGGGATTTGTCCATCCCGATGACGGATAGATATACTCTGGGCCCTCTCGGTGGAATGTCGTCTAATGTCTTGCAAGCATATGAATGAGTTCATAAGAGACCACATACCACGGTACGAGTAAAGAGTACTTGTCGAGGAGACGAGGTTGAACAAGGTATAAAGTGATACCGAAGATCAAACCTCGGACAAGTAAAATATCGCGAGACAAAGGGAATTGGTAATGTATGTGAATGGTTCATTCGATCACTAAAGTCATCGTTGAATATGTGGGAGCCATTATGGATCTCCAGATCCCGCTATTGGTTATTGGTCGGAGTGAGTACTCAACCATGTCCGCATAGTTCTCGAACCGTAGGGTGACACACTTAAAGTTGGATGTTGAAATGGTAGTTCTTGAATATGGAATGAAGTTGGAATATTTGTTCGGAGTCCCGGATGTGATCCCGGACATCACGAGGAGTCCCGAATGGTCCGGAGAATAAGATTCATATATAGGATGTCATTTTATGTGAATAAAATGTCGCGGAAGGTTCTATGGAAGGTTCTAGAAGGTTCTAGAAAAGTCCGGAAGAAACCACCAAGGAAGGTGGAGTCCACAAGGGACTCCACCCCCATGGCCGGCCAACCCTAGTGGGGGAGGAGTCCCAAGTGGACTCCCCTTAGGGGCCGGCCACCCCCACATGGGAGGTGGGAATCCCACCTTTGGGTGGGAGTCCTAGTTGGGCTAGGATTGCCCCCTCCTATGGAAGGATTTGGTTCGGGTCTTATTCGAAGACTTGGACACCACCTCTTGGGGTTCCACCTATATAATGAGGGACAAGGGGCAAGGGGCCGGCCACCTCAAACACCACCAAGGTGGCCGCACCCCTATAGTGGCCGGCGCCCCCCTCTCCCCAAACCCTAGCCGCCCGCTCCTCCACATCCCGCACGCTTAGCGAAGCTCCGCCGGACTTCTTCACCACCACCGACACCACGCCGTCGTGCTGTCGGATTCAAGAGGAGCTACTACTTCCGCTGCCCGCTGGAACGGGAGGTGGACGTCGTCTTCATCAACAACCGAACGTGTGACCGAGTACGGAGGTGCTGCCCGTTCGTGGCGCCGGAACCGATCGTGATCAAGATCTTCTACGCGCTTTTGCAAGCGGCAAGTGAACGTCTACCGCAGCAACAAGAGCCTCATCTTGTAGGCTTTGGAATCTCTTCAAGGGTGAGACTCGATACCCCCTCGTTGCTACCGTCTTCTAGATTGCATCTTGGCTTGGATTGCGTGTTCGCGGTAGGAAAATTTTTTGTTTTCTATGCAACGTTATCCTACGAGTGGTATCAGAGCCGTGTCTATGCATAGATGGTTGCACGAGTAGAACACAATGGTTTGTGGGCGTTGATGCTCTTGTTATCTTTAGTTGAGTACTTTGCATCTTTATGGCATAGTGGGATGAAGTGGCTCGGACTAACTTTACATGACCGCGTTCATGAGACTTGTTCCTCGTTCGACATGCAACTTGTATTGCATAAGAGGCTTTGCGGGTGTCTGTCTCTCCTACTATAGTAAAGATTCAATTTACTCTTCTATTGACAACATTAGTATCAACGTTGTGGTTCATGTTCGTAGGTAGATTAGATCTATATCGAAAACCCTAAACCACGTAAAATATGCAAACCAAATTAGAGAGCGTCTAACTTGTTTTTGCAGGGTTTGGTGATGTGATATGGCCATAATGTGATGATGAATATGTATGAGATGATCATTATTGTATTGTGGCAACCGGCAGGAGCCTTATGGTTGTCTTTAAATTTCATGTTGAGTAGTATTTCAAAGTAGTTGTAATAGTTGCTACATGGAGGACAATCATGAAGACGGCGCCATTGACCTTGGTGCTTCGCCGACGATGATGGAGATCATGCCCGAAGATGATGGAGATCATGTCCGTGCTTTGGAGATGAAGATCAAAGGCGCAAAGACTAAAGGGCCATATCATATCACATATGAACTGCATGTGATGTTAATCCTTTTATGCATCTTATTTTGCTTAGATCGCGACGGTAGCATTATAAGATGATCCCTCACTAAAATCTCAAGATAATAAAGTGTTCATCCTTAGTAGCACCGTTGCCAAGACTTGTCGTTTCGAAGCATCTCGTGATGATCGGGTGTGATAGAATCAACAAGTGCATACAACGGGTGCAAGCCAGTTTTGCACATGCGGATACTAAGGTGGCCTTGACGAGCCTAGCATGTACAGACATGGTCTCGGAACACGTGATACCGAAAGGTAGAGCATGAATCATATGATTGATATGATGAACACTTTGAGTGTTCGCCATTGAAATTACACCTTGTCTCGTGATGATCGGACTATGGTGTGGTGGATTTGGTTCGTGTGATCACTAAGACAATGCGAGGGATATTGTTTTGAGTGGGAGTTCACCTAGATTTTTAATTATATTGAATTAAAATTTGAACTCAATTTGTCATAAACTTAGTCTAAACTATTGCAAATATATGTTGTAGAGATGGCGTCCCCAATCAATTTTAACCGGTTCTAGAGAAAGAAAAGCTTAAGAGCAACGGTAGCAACTTCACCGACTCGGTTCCGTCATGTGAGGATCTTCCTCTCCGGCGGAAATCTGCAATATGTGCTTGATGCACCGCTAGGTGACCCTCCTGCAGAAACCGAAACCGATGAAGTAAAAGCTGTTTACGAGACTCGGAAAACTCGGTACTCTCAAGTTCGGTGTGCCATCCCGTGCGATCCGGAATCCGATCTTCAAAAACGTTTTGAGCACCACGATCCTCATGAGTTGATGAAAGAGTTAAAGACTATTTTCGAGACTCATGCGGCCGTGGAATGCTATGAAGCATCGAAACATTTCTTCAGCTGTATGATGGAAGAAGGCAGCTCCATTAGTGAGCACATGCTCGCCATGACCGGGCATGCGAAGAAACTCAGTGACTTGGGAATAGTGATTCCTAACAGATCGGGGATTAATCGTGTCCTTCAATCACCGCCACCAAGTTACAAGAACTTTGTGATGAACTACAATATGCGAGAACATGAACAAGGAGTTACTCGAACTCTTTGGCATGCTAAAAGCTGCTGAGATTGAGATCAAGAAAGAGCACCAAGTGTTGATGGTCAACAAAACCACTAGTTTCAAGAAACAGGGGCAAGTCTAAGGGAAAATTCAAGAAGGGTGGCAAGAAAGCTGCCACGCCTCCTATGAAACCTAAGAACGGCCCTAAGCCCGATGCTTGAGTGCTATTACTGCAAGGAGAAGGGACACTGGAAGCGTAATTGCTCCAAGTATCCGGCTGATCCGAAAAGCGGCCTTGTCAAGAAGAAGAAAGAAGGTATATCCGATATACATGTTATAGATGTTTATCTCACTCGGTTCTCGTTCTAGTACCTGGGTATTTGATACTTGGTTCGGTTGCTCATATACGTAACTCGAAATAGGAACTAAAGAATAAACGAAGACTACCGAAAGATGAAGTGACAATGCGCGTTGGAAATGGATCCAAAGTCGATGTGATCGCTGTCGGCACACTTCCTCTACATCTACCTTCGGGATTAGTTTTAAGCCTCGAATAATTGTTATTTTGTACCCGCGTTGAGCATGAACATTATATCTGGATCTTGTTTAATGCAAGACGGTTATTCATTCAAGTCTGAGAATAATGGTTGTTCTATTTTTATGAATAATATCTTTTATGGTCGAGCACCACAAAAGAATGGCTTATTTCTGTTAGATCTCGATAGTAGTGATACGCATATACATAACATTGATGCTAAGCGAATTAAATTTAATGATAATTCTACTTATATGTGGCACTGTCGTCTTGGTCATATTGGAGTGAAGCGCATGAAGAAACTCCATACTGATGGATTACTTGAATCACTTGACTTTGAGTCACTTGATAGATGTGAAGCATGTCTAATGGGAAAAATGACTAAGACTCCATTTTCTCGGTATGATGGAGCGAGCTACCGACTTATTGGAAATCATACATACCGATGTGTGCGGACCAATGAGTGTAGCATCGCGCGGTGGTTATCGTTATGTTCTAACCTTCACAGATGATCTGAGTAGATATGGGTATATCTATTTCATGAAACATAAATCTGAAACTTTCGAGAAGTTTAAGGAATTTCAAAGTGAAGTAGAAAATCAACGTAACAAGAAGATAAAATTTCTACGATCTGATCGTGGAGGTGAATATCTGAGTTATGAGTTTGGCATGCATTTAAAGAAATGCGGAATACTTTCACAATTGACACCGCCGGGAACACCACAACGAAACGGTGTATCCGAACGTCGTAATCGAACTCTCTTAGATATGGTTCGTTCTATGATGTCTCTTACTGATTTGCCATTATCATTTTGGAGTTATGCATTAGAGACAGCCGCATTCACTTTAAATAGAGCACCATCAAAATCCGTAGAAACGACACCGTATGAATTATGGTTTAATTAGAAACCTAAGCTGTCGTTCCTGAAAGTTTGGGGTTGCGAAGCCTATGTAAAGAAGTTACAACCGGACAAGCTAGAACCCAAAGCGGAGAAATGCATCTTCATAGGATACCCTAAGGAAACTATAGGGTATACTTTCTATCACAAATCCGAAGGCAAAATATTTGTTGCAAAGAACGGAACCTTTCTTGAGAAAGAATTTCTCACTAAAGAAGTGACTGGAAGAAAAGTAGAACTCGATGAGATTGATGAATCTATACTCGTTGATCGAGTAGCGCGAGTACCGGAAGTTGTATCCGTACCGCCTACACCGGCAACGAGAGGAAGCTAATGATAATGATCATGAAACTTCGAACGAGGAAACTACCGAACCTCGCGGATCGACAAGGGAACGTGCCACTCCTGATTGGTATGATCCTTGTCTAAATGTCATGATTGTGGATAACAATGATGAGGACCCTGCGACGTATGAAGAAGCGATGATGAGCCCAGATTCCAACAAATGGCAAGAAGCCATGAAATCCGAAATGGGATCCATGTATGATAACAAAGTATGGACTTTGGTAGACTTACCTGATAGCCGAAAGGCTGTCGAGAATAAATGGATCTTCAAGAGAAAAACAGATGCTGATGGTAATATTACTGTCTATAAAGCTCGACTTGTCGCAAAGGTTTTCCGACAAATTCAAGGAGTTGACTACGATGAGACTTTCTCACCTGTAGCGAAGCTAAAATCTGTGAGGATTTTGTTAGCAATAGCTGCATTTTTCGATTATGAGATTTGGCAGATGGATGTCAAAACGGCGTTCCTTAATGGAGACATTGAGGAAGAGTTGTATATGGTACAACCCAAAGGTTTTGTCGATCCTAAAAATGCTCGACAAAGTATGCAAACTTCAGCGTTCAATCTATGGACTGAAGCAAGCATCAAGAAGTTGGAACCGACGCTTTGATAAGGTGATCAAAGACTTTGGGTTTATACGAGTGTCATGGAGAGGCCTGTATTTACAAGAAAGTGAGTGGGAGCTCTGTAGCGTTCCAGATATTATATGTAGATGACATATTATTAATTGGGAATGATATAGAACTATTAAGCAGTGTAAAAGGTTATTTGAATAATAGTTTTTCAATGAAAGACCTTGGTGAAGCATCGTATATATTAGGCATCAAGATTTATAGAGATAGATCAAGACGCTTAATAGGGCTATCGCGAGTACATATCCGGACAAGATTCTAAAGAAATTTAGAATGGACGAAAGTAAGAAAGGATTCTTACCTATGTTACCAGGCAAGGTCTTGAGTAAGACTCAAGGACCGGCTACGGCAGATGAAAGAGAAAGGATGAGTAATATCCCCTATGCCTCGGCGGTAGGATCTATCATGTATGCCATGCTATGTACTAGACCGGATATAGCACATCGTTGTTAGTTTGACTAGCAGATATCAAAGTGATCCAGGAATGGAACATCTGGACAGCGGTCAAGAATATCCTAAAGTACTTGAAAAGAACTAAGGATATGTTTCTTTGTTATGGAGGTGACCAAGAGCTCGTTGTAAATGGTTACACCGATGCAAGTTGGAACACCGATCCCGATGACTCTAAGTCACAATGCGGGTACGTGTTTATATTGAATGGTGCTGCAGATGAGCTGGGCAAGCTCGAAGCGGTGCACGGTGGCGAAGTCTTCAACAGAATCGAGTACATAGCAGCTTCGGAGGCTTCATCGGAAGCGGTATGGATGAAGAGGTTCATTGTAGAGCTCGGTGTGGTTCCTAGTGCATTGGACCCATTAATCATTTACTTGTGATAACATGGGTGCCATCGCCAATGCACAAGAGCCAAGGTCACACAAGAGGCTGAAGCATATCAAGCTGCGTTACCACTCGATTCGCGAGTACATCGAAGATGGAGAAGTAAAGATTTGCAAAGTACACACTGATCCGAATGTAGCAGATCCGTTGACTAAAGCTCTCCCTAGGGCAAAGCATGACCAACACCAGAATGCCATGGGTGTTAGGTATATTACAATGTAATCTAGATTATTGACTCTAGTGCAAGTGGGAGACCGAAGGAGATATGCCCTAGAGGCAATAATAAAAGTAGTTATTATTTATATCTCTATGTTTATGATAAATGTTTATATATCATGCTAGAATTGTATTAACCGAAACATTAGTACATGTGTGATATGTAGACAAACAAGAAGTCCCTAGTATGCCTCTTAAACTAGCTTGTTGATTAATGGATGATTAGTTTCATAATCATGAACATTGGATGTTATTAATAACAAGGTTATATCATTATATGAATGATGTAATGGACACACCCAATTAAGCGTAGCATAAGATCTCGTCATTAAGTTATTTGCTATAAGCTTTCGATACATAGTTACCTAGTCCTTATGACCATGAGATCATATAAATCACTTATGCCGGAAAGGTACTTTGATTACACCAAACACCACTGCGTAAATGGGTGGCTATAAAGGTGGGATTAAGTATCCGGAAAGTATGAGTTGAGGCATATGGATCAATAGTGGGATTTGTCCATCCCGATGACGGATAGATATACTCTGGGCCCTCTCGGTGGAATGTCGTCTAATGTCTTGCAAGCATATGAATGAGTTCATAAGAGACCACATACCACGGTACGAGTAAAGAGTACTTGTCGGGAGACGAGGTTGAACAAGGTATAAAGTGATACCGAAGATCAAACCTCGGACAAGTAAAATATCGCGAGACAAAGGGAATTGGTAATGTATGTGAATGGTTCATTCGATCACTAAAGTCATCGTTGAATATGTGGGAGCCATTATGGATCTCCGAGATCCCGCTATTGGTTATTGGTCGGAGTGAGTACTCAACCATGTCCGCATAGTTCTCGAACCGTAGGGTGACACACTTAAAGTTGGATGTTGAAATGGTAGTTCTTGAATATGGAATGAAGTTGGAATATTTGTTCGGAGTCCCGGATGTGATCCCGGACATCACGAGGAGTCCCGGAATGGTCCGGAGAATAAGATTCATATATAGGATGTCATTTTATGTGAATAAAATGTCGCGGAAGGTTCTATGGAAGGTTCTAGAAGGTTCTAGAAAAGTCCGGAAGAAACCACCAAGGAAGGTGGAGTCCACAAGGGACTCCACCCCCCATGGCCGGCCAACCCTAGTGGGGGAGGAGTCCCAAGTGGACTCCCCTTAGGGGCCGGCCACCCCCACATGGGAGGTGGGAATCCCACCTTTGGGTGGGAGTCCTAGTTGGGCTAGGATTGCCCCCTCCTATGGAAGGATTTGGTTCGGGTCTTATTCGAAGACTTGGACACCACCTCTTGGGGTTCCACCTATATAATGAGGGACAAGGGGGAGGGGGCCGGCCACCTCAAACACCACCAAGGTGGCCGCACCCCTATAGTGGCCGGCGCCCCCTCTCCCCAAACCCTAGCCGCCCGCTCCTCCACATCCCGCACGCTTAGCGAAGCTCCGCCGGACTTCTTCACCACCACCGACACCACGCCGTCGTGCTGTCGGATTCAAGAGGAGCTACTACTTCCGCTGCCCGCTGGAACGGGGAGGTGGACGTCGTCTTCATCAACAACCGAACGTGTGACCGAGTACGGAGGTGCTGCCCGTTCGTGGCGCCGGAACCGATCGTGATCAAGATCTTCTACGCGCTTTTGCAAGCGGCAAGTGAACGTCTACCGCAGCAACAAGAGCCTCATCTTGTAGGCTTTGGAATCTCTTCAAGGGTGAGACTCGATACCCCCTCGTTGCTACCGTCTTCTAGATTGCATCTTGGCTTGGATTGCGTGTTCGCGGTAGGAAAATTTTTTGTTTTCTATGCAACGTTATCCTACAGATGCCGCCGCCTCGGATCGCCATCCGCAGACTTTCTTTGGACGGGAAGACAACGGAATAATCGGAGCCGTTCAGCTTGCGCACCTGCCAAGTCCAGTTCTCATCAACCAAATCTTTGAGTTCATCCTCCAGCTGTTCTTCATTGAGGCCCTCTTTCTCAAGGATGATAAGGGCGGCGTTGGTTGCGGGTTGGTACATCTCCTCATCGGGAACCTCACAGCAGACGAAACCTCGGCGGTTTCCTCCGAATCCCGCCCAGTAGGGATCCGGGCTCTTGGAAAAGGAGGCGCACATAGGCTGTTGGATGACCGTGTTTCTTGCACTTCACACGAAAGCTTCCGCGGTACATTCTGCTCGGACATGTCCTTGATTTCCGCGGTTGTAGCAAGTAATGTGGGTTGCGTCCCGGCCGGCGCCGTTGGACCCTCCGGCAGCCGGACCGGGAGCCGCCTGGGCGGTGCCGGCCCCCGAGGAAGTCTAGGCGCGCGATGCTTGTCTCTTCTGTCCTCCCCGAGCATGGTCGCGCCCTCGCGGTCCAGCTGGGGGAGGAGGAGGTGGCGGGGGAGGATATTGCGTGTGCTCAGATCTGCGGGGTTGGTTGTAACCAGAGCGCTCCCTGTCTCTGGTAAGGTCGCGATGGGCTTGCTGTCGACGATGTTCTTCTTCTTCGCGTTCCAGACGCTGGCGGAGATCGCGGTCCCTGGATCTCTCGCGGTTGTCGTCGATGGCCTCGAACGGGCGCTTGCCCCTGTAGCTGCGCTCCCGCTCCATGGGGCTCAAGGACCAGACAAGCTCGCCGGAGGAGGGGTCAGTGGAGTGGTGGAGGGATTTGGCGTGGCGGCGATTTCTGCGGATGTCTCGACCGGGAGCAGGAAAGCCAAGATCTGGATCTAGGGTTCCAGCTCGGAGCCACAGCCACTTAAGTACCGGCGGCGGAGGGGTAGAATTGTCCCAGTTACATACTTTATCCACGGAGGCGATCTCAGCCGTCGATCCCAGCCCTAATGACACGTGTGAGCCATCCACAAACGACGCAGGCGAGTTGGGCTGTGCACCTGGCACCGAGGCCAGAGGCCCACCCGCCCCTTGGCCCAACAGGCCTGGCCGGCCCACAGAGAAGCGGTCTGCCAGGACGGGCCCGCCCGCGTCCATGGGGAGCAGTAACCCTAGATCCCCGCCGCCGGGCGGCGCCGCCGTCGCCGGCGCGGACAGGCAAACCTCCAAGGGCACAGACACCGTCCCGATGCGGATCTCCCGAGGCGGAGGCGGTAGGGAAGGAGATCTCCCCCGCTCACCATGAGAGGGGAGAGGAGATGTGCCTCACGCAGCGTCTTGGGCGACGCTCGGGCGACTTGGGGGGCGACACGGGCTCCCCCCTCTCCCCGCGCCTCCGGTGGGCGGACGGCCGCCGCCGGGGTCGGCGCTCCGACGAGCTGCACCTCGCCAGGTCCTCCACGTTGGCCGGCAACAGGTACGCCGCCCTCCTGGCCAACTCCGATGGGGATCTCTCCGAAGACGACGACGACGCAGTTTTTCTCCCCCGTCCTTCTCCGATCTCGCTCGGCTGCTTCTTCACGGGACCTGGGCTGAGGGAGCCCTCGTCGCCGGCGCGTTGCGCTCCTGTTCCTCCGGATTCCGTGGCGACCCCGACGGGCGGGTGTCCTCCGCCGCCGATCTTTGTTTCGGCCAGCATGGACTTCCCTCCTCTCCCATGTAGGATCACAATAGAAGGGATTTTAAAAGCCAGTTGACCCGTCTAGCGATGCATGGCAATAGACGAAATAGAGAAGTTTTAAGCGGCAAAGTAAATACGTAACACGCTCTGAAACCTAGCGATAGCCGCATATATAGACATTCGATGGCTCATTAAATTTTGATCCGGTCGATCATCTGGTCATTTGTTTCAATCTGATGGTTTTGTTTCTATTAGTTCAGACTAATTAAACCATAAATTTGTAATATAAGTAAATAATTTTCGCGTGCAATAATAAGTTCTTTTAAACTAAAATTTCCTATTTATTTGTATGCTTCCGTAGACTGTCAATGACGTCCTAGTTGGTGCAACTTCTGCTGCCCTGTCACGGTATTACTTTCGCAAGCCGGGTGAGTGTGGTGGTGGCATGATTTCACATTCTTTCATATCGGAAGGATTTTAAACATGCGTTTATTCTACCTTCAATTAATGACAGGTAACACAATCACGGAGAAAATCTGTCTGCGCTCTGTCCTTCCAGTCAATTTAAGGGCAACCACTAGCTTACAAGTAAGGTTTCCTTCATGGATGTATGTAAGAAACTTGAAATGCATTCCGCTATTAAGTTTCATTTACATTTTGCTTCAAATAATTATTCTCTCATTATATGAAAGGGATGACATTTTCGGTATTCTCAGTCTCAAACGTGCAAGTTTGGCGACTATATTTCATATGATTATGTTAATTAGTAAAACAATATACATTGTGCTATTACAAATATATGATGCATGACAAGGTAATGAGATATATTGTGCTCACCTGACCAACATAAATTATTTTAGTGTATATTACAAGTACATATTGGAGTTGCTTGTTTGGATAGAAGCTAAGATACTGATTCAAAGCAAGTTACATGAAAAATTACAAGTAAGCCTATAGTTTGCACTATATGTACGAAATATCTTCATATTTGTACGGAAAAAAGAAGTATGCAGAAGAATTGTACATACCTAGAAATTGGTATGTATATTCTAGCATAGCTATATATACTTCATAATGCCGTACATACTATCTAGATATATTGTGTGGTTGTAACTACGCTCAGGAGTAGTATGAGATGTCCTTTATAGGAGTAGTATATATCACTCTAATTTATTCTTATGTTTTCTTGCAAATATGAACAGAAATATGTTAACTTGATAGAATCTGGTAAGAGTGGCGATGTGGGATGGGGAAATCAACTAGGCTACATCATCCTTCCGTTTCATGTAGAGACGCACGATGATCCACTTGTATATGTTCGCAAGGCAAAGAAGACTTTGGATAGGAAAAAGAGGTCACTTGAAATGGTCTTCACGTGTAAGATCAGTGAGCTTTTTCTCAAATTGTTTGGTATGAAGGTATATGTCTGCTGCCTATTTGTAATTATGTTCTTTCTGGGAGACTAAATTATAGAAGAAACAAATCAGCTTGAAAAACAATGTCTTATTTTATAAAAAATTATTCCACTTTGTAACTGTTCAACTTGACAATCCAAGCAGGCAGGCGCTTTTATCTTCGGCCATATGTTCGCAAATACATCTATGGTGTTCTCAAATGTGATTGGACCGGCTGAACCAATAGAGTTATGTGGGCATCCAATTACCTTCATTGCCCCAGGTGCTTATGGAGTTCCGCAAGTAAGTAAACCACATTCTTAAGTCAAAACATTTGATCAGAAGCTACATTTCTACTTTTGTTAATCCAAATATGTGAAAATGTGACTACATGGTTACTTGAAGAAACAGTGTACTGTATCATGTCCGACAAAGGTACGACTATGTTAGTGGTAGAGGTATACTCCAACACCTCCCACCAACATGGTTTTTTCTAGAATAATGAGAACATGTAGCAGCGATGGTGAGAGACAACAACAGTAGACGTAGCAGTGATGTCCGCGCCTGCGCGGTATGTGGCTAGGCAATTAATAGCCGGCATTCCCGGATCCCTCTGCAACCGAGAGCTCATAGAGAATGTCCTCCTGGTTGTGGAGTGTTCCAAACCTAGCTGCTCCTTGTGACGCGCTACAAGATCAGTGGCGGAGTTATCACAACAATTATGGGCGGGCCATGCAGCACAAAAGTTCTTATTTTTCTAGAAATGAGAGCCTTTATGGGCCGGCCCAGCAAAAATAACCAAGGATGAACAAAATCTTGGGCAGGCCATGGCCCAGATCGGCTTCAACGTAGCTCCGCCCCTGCAAGATCCTCATCTGATAGAGTTTCCTCCAAGGTGTGTAAGGCTACAAGTACCCAAGGTCTCCTGAATGAGGAATTGGTCATTGCCATCGGGGCAGTGTACTGGCGGCCGGGCCTTAGAGCTGCATCCTTCAAACCGTATCTGGATTGCATGTTTGGAGAACGCGGCTGCTAGTTGCCATTTTTGGGGCGTATCTATTTCTCAAATGCGTTTTCCAAAAAAATTAATTTTTTTAAAACGTATCATACAAATAAATATGTTTGATAAAATTGTTTCAAATTAAATGTTAACAAACAACAAATTAAACAAATAGAAGTTGGTCTAGATCAAGGCGTCAACGCAGCTAATGCCTCTTCTTTGAGCATCCATAGATGCACTACGAGATCATATTGCAGCTGAGCGTGTACAGTCGTAGGGACCAACATGTCTAACTCGAGTCTAGCTGTCATTCTCGATGATCATATTGTGCATTATCACACAAGTTTGCATCACCTTCCGCAGTTGGTCGTGAGATCAGGAAAGAGCAGGATACCGAACAATAGCAAATTAAACTTCAAACACACCAAATGCCTGCTCGACATCCTTCCGGAGTTCCGGGAGCTCTCCTGGTGTTCAGCAAAGTGGCAATTCTTCTAACCCGTTGGCGCAGAGATTGTCTTGACAAATGCCGTCCATATTGGATAGATACCATCGGCTAGTTGTAGCCTTTGGTATATTGGTTGCCATGGATCTCATAGTTTCATGGTGGAGCATGACCTTCCACTAGTTTCGAAAACATCGAAGAGCGCTGCAGCACATTGATGTCATTGTGTGATCCCGCCATGCAAAAAAAAATGCCAAATTCAGAGGTCATATTTGCCACAATTTCAAGCACCACACTACAATATCCTTTGTACAAACCTTGCTAAGCAAACGGGTAGTTCTTCCATGACCAATGCATACAATCGATGCTTCCAAGAATTTCAGGGAATCCTCTCGCTGTATTTTGTGCCATGATTCTAGCAGTCTCTACTTTAGTTGGCCATGTCAAATAGTACGGGCCAAACTTCCCCACCAAGGCTTGGCACAATTTGTACATGCACTCAATGGCAGTGGACTCACTCATGTGAAGGTAGTCATCCTGTACATCGGCAGTGCTCCATATGCAAGCATCCTCATGGAGGCGGTGCAATTCTGGATCGATGAGAAGCCAGTCGTAGCAAAGGCGTCGTGCTTCAGCCTGAAGTACGGGTTGAACTTCCTCACGCCATGAAATATTTCCATGAAGAAGTCCTTATCATCCTATAGCGCTGCCAAAAATAGTCGGCATGTGTTGCAGTATCAGAGAAGTAGTCGTTGTACAAAATAGTATGACCCTCCAACCTCTGTCGGGGCTTCGATTTTTTTCTTCCCGGTCTTGAACCTCCACAGCGCGCCTCTTCTTCTTCTCGGCTTCATCAAGAACTTTTTGAAGGCAAGTGATGATCGCCAAGTTCTCGCGAACATCGTTGTTGCAGGTTGCGTCATCATCAAACATTTCTTGGATCATCTTCTTGTTGCTATCCAAGTCTATGAGGCAAAACAAATAGTTAGAAATCCGCGGAGCAATGGGACAACAAACATCGACTAGCGGCGCCTACCAGACAAACGATCGAACACCTTCTATGCTTAGAGGAGGGGGAGTGGCCGCCGCATTCCGGCCAGAGTAGGTGAACCACAGGCGCCGAAAAGGGAGGCCAGGGAGTCAGGTGTCGCGGCGGAGTCCAGCGCAGTCAAAGTATTGTGTCGATGGTGTCCGATGATTTGAGCAGCGATGGAGGAGTGGGAGGCGAAGGAGTGGGAGGCGAAAGAAAGGCACGAAGCAACGGTATCGGTCATGGTCGCTGGAAGGTAGGAAACCACACGGGTTTTCGTTCTGTCTGACATCCCCGCAACGTCCATGTGTAACGGGTTGGTCTCAACCGCCGGACACCGTATTGAACCGTGCCGGATAAAAAAAGCTTTGAAACGCGTCGCTGGAGGAGATCAAACGTCCGTCGTACCCCAAATCTCTTTGGATAACAGTTTAAGGGATGCAACTGGAGATTCTCTTAGATTTAGTATGTCCACTCATATTGGTCTGCGAGTATTGTTTATGCATCGGGGGCTCGAGGCGGGCGTCTTGGCTGATGGAAACAACGGATCATGTTGTCGACAGTTGATAAGCTCATACAGGCGTGGTTATTAGTTGTGTGGCGATGGAGGGTGCATGTCTACCGGGAGAATTTGGCTAGATGGCCGAGTCTTCAGACTGGCGATATATAGTGTGATACATGTAACGGAGGTTGGACGAGGCTTGACTCTTTAGGGTGAAAAATCTATATTCTAATCTTTATTAAATTTATTCGGCGACAACAATATGTTTGTGTCATTTACTTCTTGAAGGCGTGGCTTCTGAACAACCAGAATGACCTTGTGTTGCTTAGGATGGTTGTTTATTTGTCATTGCGCGCCTTTGTTTGTTTCATCATTCTTTTTAGCTTCTTGTATTTTGTTTTTAGGTTTATTTGTTGTGGTCATCCTCGATTTTGGGACTTCCTCTTGATATTGATATGTTAAAGAAAATCTGGGTGTAATTAAAATATATTGCCCTTTTTGAAAAATAAATAACTGAAATAGTTATGCAACCATATTTTGTATTTAATTACCTTATTTCTGTTTGCAGTCTTTGGTTGTGCACTACACGAGTTACTGTGACACAATCAAGGTAACTCTATCGATCGATGATGAAATATTTCCAGATTATAGTCAACTTTTGGATGACTTCGCCGAGTCCTTCAGACACATTAAAGATGCGGCTTCGGGGCTTTAAGTTCCATTGTGACAGAGTAATTGAGAAACTATTAGATTGTTGCACTTAATAAAACTTGTGTAATAGTACAAGTATATACTCTGATATATTCGATTTATGTATCACTCGTCACAACATCGTAACTAAAACAATAAAGTCTACCATACTATGGATGGAATCAAATCCATCTAGCATGTTGTTATTGTTGGATGGTGATTTATCAAGAGTGATAATGTGCCGTAAACTTTTATTCTACCATGAATCGGTGATCTCTATTTCACATTCTTGCATGCTAAATTCAGGCATGGAGATGAAGCCGACCCATGCTACATAACATAGTTCATCTCCACCAAGTCCCCATGTGCAGCTACATTATTCGTACGAGCCCTCTTTCATCCCATTTCTAGTGACACCGGCTAATGCTGATGCATATCATATTTTTGAAAGTGCATATTCCATGTGAAATGCTAGAGAAATGATAAAACCATATAAATGGGAGTACAAAAAATATGAGAGTGAAAAGTACATGTATATGTGCTGGTAAGTACAACTATTCTGTTTCGGAAGTGCAAATGTCTCCCGTGAAGTACAAGAAGAATAATAAAATCATTCACAAAAATGCATGAACAGTGACAGCATGAAGTGCAAGGGTTCATTTCCAGAAGTACACATGTTAAGTTTCCAGAATTAACTAACCCATGAAATGTAGGGAAAAAATGTTCATTTGATTAGAAAACAAGACAAGGATAATATTCTCCCTACTATTACTAGGTGACACCCCACGCGTTACCGCGTTGATTTTGTAGCACGCGATGCTAAATATTTATATAAATTTTTAACGTATGTGAAACATATATAATTTAAAACATCCATGAAACGTATGGAAAAAAATCTAAATTCAAATAGCACTGTTGGTGCAAAATAAATAAATAAATGCGTGTACTACCAACATACAATGAACATATAAGATTTTTCATTTGCAAGCCGCAACCAAAATATCTCATTGCTCTAGTGTGGAAGGATTGCACTGAAATGACTATTTATTTCTTTAAAAGCTCAAACACCACTAGTGAAGACATGTTTTATGATTTTGGTGCTGCCATCCTTTTGAGAACGTATGCCACAACATAGGCTTTTGTATTAAGATTCTGGTTGTATGCCTGTGGTTGTGTATACTGAAGTCTCTTTCGCAATTGTCCGAGCGTGTAAAGCTTCCATGAACGATTATAGGACCATAGGTCCCTCTCATCTTCATTTTTAAGTAAGCGTAGTGCGGAACCGCCATGAACCGTGCGTACACCGGTCGTCCCAATATAGCATGGTACTGTGATGGCCAATCTAAAACTTCAAAAGTGATCTTTTCGCTTTGAAAGTTGTGAGGACCACCAAACACAACGTCGAGGTTGATTTAGCCCAAAGGGATAACAGGTTTGCCATGAACGATGTCGTGGAAGCTAGTGTCCGAAGGCATTAGGTTTGTCATAGACCGGTTCATTGTGTTCAACGTGCTAACAAATATAAGGTTGAGTCCACTGCCACCATCTATGAAGACTTTGCTCATCTCGTATCCACCTATCCACCTATCTGAGCTTCAATCATGAGGGCAGAGTGCCCTGGTTGGGGAACGCGAGGGGGGTGATCTGCTCGGTCAAACCCAATAGGTTGCTCTGACCAGTAAAGGTACTCGGGTGTAGCAGGTGGTTCTTTAACATCCATGTTGACTTGCCATGTGATCAACTTTTGGCACCGTTTTGACGGGCGACCCTTCTGAATCATCATGCATAGGCTCCCTAATGGTTTTGGGTATACATCATTGGTGTGAGCAGTATGAGAAGAAATTTGCGGCGTTGTTGCGTGGCAACGGCCGCCAGGGCTCCATGTGGCACCAAAGAAGGGGTGGGAGGTAGTACGTTGTAGGTGATCGTCCCAGGTACCGGAGGGTGGCCCTGGTTGATGGCTTGATGGTGCATGTTGTTGTAAGCTTCCTGGAGCCTCTGAAACTGTCGACCGTCCTTCAAGAGGTGACTTAACCTCTTCCTTCCACTGCCGTCTGTGTAAAACTGAACATTACATGGACCTGACAACACTTGGGTTGCTGAGGGCCCTTCATCTTGAGCTCGACGGGGTTGAAAATCGCATCCTGGCTTGGGATAACCTCCTCCATCGGGATTGCCATAGCTGCGATAACTTCTTTCATGAGTGTCATTTTCTCATCTGTCTACAAAACCGGTTGCGATCAACTCTACCGTTGTCGTGAGTGAAAAGGCAGGTTTCCTGATTCTGTACAAGGTCCTCTGGCTTGCGGTATCCATATTTTCAACAAACTATTCATTCATCCAACTGCTTCCTAATCTGGCACACCAATCCTCTAAAAGCTTCTTATTGCTTTCTTCATTTTCATAGATAACAAGATTGTCTGCTGACTCCACAAGTAGTTAGTTTTTCTATTTCCTTTGATTCTTTAAGTTACTGTTAAACAAGCCATTATGCATACTTTTGTGATTCTTTCTACCTGGGCACACCTGATTTGTTAGTCCTTGGTTTGGAATTAAAAGGTTGTGCCCAATCACTTCACCAGATCTTAGTGTGTAAACATGCCAAGTTCGAATCCATCAGGAACAGGCTTTAAACTACAAGTATATATCCACAACCATGTGCTCATTGACCTTCAAACTTGTTATAATCGAGATGCACAATAAACGAAGAACGAAAAATAAAACACTGCAGGGGACACAAGATTTTAACGTGGAAAACCCTTGCAACACACAAGGGAAAAACCACGGGCGCCAGCTAGCAAAACTTCAATATTTCGGTGGTGTTTACAAACGCCGTGGGTGTACAATGATGCGATAAAACCCTAGCGGCGGCTTACAGGGAATATATATAGACGGTGGCAACGATCCGTACCGCGGGGGGGCCTCGCTCCGCTCGTCAGAAGTTAGCCTCCCTTTAGTATATGAATTTGGATCACAATATAACAAACTCCACCTTGAGACAAATTCCTTGTAGCATGAACTTCAACAATCACCTGAATCAACAAAGAAAACACTTGCCGGCGCCAATAGCCACTTGGGCTAAACGAGTTATACCAACCAAGCTTGAGCAAAGCTCAAACTTGGACACGAGGACAGAGCTTAGTCATCATATCAGCAGGATTATCATGAGTACTAATCTTGCATACCTTCACTTTACCTTTTGCAACCACATCTCCGATTGCGTGGTACTTAATATCAATGTGCTTTGTCCTCTCATGGAACATCTGATCTTTAGTAAGATAAATAGCACTTTGACTGTCACTCGAACAACTTAATGCAAGAATTATCTCCACAAAACTCAGCATATAAACCTTTCAGCCAAACGAGTCTCTTTACCCGCCTCGAGCAATAGCCATGTACTCAGCCTCGGTAGTAGATTGTGCAACGAGCATCCCGCAAAGTAGCCTTCCAGCTAACGAGCACATCCACCAACAATAAACATATAACTCTGTGAGGGACCTTCTCTTATCCAAATCGCCAGCATAATCTGAATCCACATATCCGGCGAGCCCCTCACCAATCCTGCCAAACCTCAAGCAAGCTTTTGATGTGCCGCGAAGGTACCTGAAAATCCACTGAACAACTTTCAAATGTTCTTTACAAGGATTAGCCATGTATCTACTGACCAAACTCATAGCATATGACAGATCAGGACGTGAACAAACCATGGCATACATCAAGGAACCAACAGCACTAGAATAGGGAACTCGAGACATGTACTCAATATCATCTTCAGAGCTAGGACTTTGCAAAGCTGACAACTTGAAATGAGAAGCAATCGGAGTAGTAACTGACTTTGCATCATGCATATTAAAACGATGAAGAACTTTCTCAATGTACTTTTCCTGACTAAGAAACAACAAACTAGACTTTCTGTCCCTTTTAATTTCCATGCCTAGTATTTTCTTAGCAGGTTCAAGATCCTTCATCTCAAACTCACTACTTAATTGATTCTTTAAAATAGTGATCTCTTTCATGCTCTTGGCAACAATCAACATATCATCAACATATAGCAGCAAATAAATAGGTGATCCATTAACAAACTTGATATACACACAACTATCATACTGAGATCTCTCAAAACCATGTGTAAGCATAAATGAATCAAACCTTTTATACCACTTGTCGTGGCGACTAGTTTCAGACCATAAAGGGACCTCTTTAATTTGCAAACGAGATCCTCCTTACCGGGCACAACATAACCTTCAGGTTGGTCCATATATATCTCCTCCTCCAACTCACCATGCGAAAAGCAGTCTTTACATCTAGCTGCTCAAGCTCAAGATCATGCATAGCAACAATACCAAAGAAAGCACGAATAGAACTATGCTTCACAACCGGGGAGAATACATCATTATAATCAACACCTGGAATTTGATCGAAACCTTTTGCTACTAACCTTGCCTTAAACCGTGGAGGCTCATTAGGAGACAAACCTTCCTTTCTTTTAAATATCCACTTGCAGCGGACAACCTTCTTTTGTTTAGGCAAGTGCACAACATCCCATGTGCCATTCTTCTCAAGCGATTGCATCTCTTCTTGCATCGCACCTACCCACTTCTCTTTATCAACCGAAGCAATGGCTTCAGTATATGTAGCTGGTTCAATATCATGCTCCACCTGTTCAGCACAACTCAAAGCATAATCAACAATATCACATTCTTGAATTAATCGGGTAGGAGGTGTAATATTTCTCTTAGGGCGGTCAGCAGCAATAGACCATTGATGCGTGTAGTTGACACGTCCGTTGGGAACCCCAAGAGGAAGGTGTGATGCGCACAGCGGCAAGTTTCCCTCAGTAAGAAACCAAGGTTTAATCGAACCAGTAGGAGTCAAGAAGCACGTTGAAGGTTGATGGCGGCGGGATGTAGTGCGGCGCAACACCAGAGATTCCGGCGCCAACGTGGAACCTGCACAACACAACCAAAGTACTTTGCCCCAACGAAACAGTGAGGTTGTCAATCTCACCGGCTTGCTGTAACAAAGGATTAACCGTATTGTGTGGAAGATGATTGTTTGCAGAAAACAGTAGAACAGAATTGCAGTAGATTGTATTTCAGTATAGAGAATTGGACCGGGGTCCACAGTTCACTAGAGGTGTCTCTCCCATAAGATAAACAGCATGTTGGGTGAACAAATTACAGTTGGGCAATTGACAAATAAAGAGGGCATGACCATGCACATACATATTATGATGAGTATAGTGAGATTTAATTGGGCATTACGACAAAGTACATAGACCGCCATCCAAGCATGCATCTATGCCTAAAAAGTCCACCTTCGAGGTTATCATCCGAACCCCTCCGGTATTAAGTTGCTAACAACGGACAATTGCATTAAGTATTGCGCGTAATGTAATCAGTGACTACATCCTTGAACATAGCACCAATGTTTTATCCCTAGTGGCAACAAGCACATCCATAACCTTAGAGGTTCTTGTCACCCCTCCGGATTCACGGAGACATGAACCCACTATCGAGCATAAATACTCCCTCTTGGAGTTACTAGCATCAACTTGGCCGGAGCATCTACTAATAACGGAGAGCATGCAAGATCATAAACAACACATAGACATGAATTGATAATCAACATAACAAGTATTCTCTATTCATCGGATCCCAACAAACGCAACATATAGAATTACGGATAGATGATCTTGATCATGTTAGGCAGCTCACAAGATCCGACAATGAAGCACAATGGGGAGAAGACAACCATCTAGCTACTGCTATGGACCCATAGTCCAGGGGTAGACTACTCACACATCACTCCGGAGGCGACCATGGCGGCGTAGAGTCCTCCGGGAGATGAATCCCCTCTCCGGCAGGGTGCCGGAGGCGATCTCCTGGATCCCCCGAGATGGGATCGGCGGCGGCGGCGTCTCTGGAAGGTTTTCCGTATCGTGGCTCTCGGTACTGGGGGTTTCGCGACGGAGGCTTTAAGTAGGCGGAAGGGCAGGTCAGGAGGCGGCACGAGGGCCCCACACCACGGGGCCGCGCGGCCAAGGGGGGGGGCCGCGCCGCCCTAGGGTGTGGCCACCTCGTGGCCCCACTTCGTCTCCTCTTCGGACTTCTGGAAGCTTCGTGGCAAAATAGGACCCTGGGCGTTGATTTCGTCCAATTCCGAGAATATTTCGTTACTAGGATTTCTGAAACCAAAAACAGCAGAAAACAAGAATCGGCACTTCGGCATCTTGTTAATAGGTTAGTTCCAGAAAATGCACGAATATGACATAAAGTGTGCATAAAACATGTAGATAACATCAATAATGTGGCATGGAACATAAGAAATTATCGATACGTCGGAGATGTATCAGCATCCCCAAGCTTAGTTCTGCTCGTCCCGAGCGAGTAAAACGATAACACGGAAAATTTCCGGAGTGACATGCCATCATAACCTTGATCATACTATTTGTAAAGCATATGTAGTGAATGCAGCGATCAAAACAATGTATATGACATGAGTAAACAAGTGAATCATAAAGCAAAGACTTTTCATGAATAGCACTTCAAGACAAGCATCAATAAGTCTTGCATAAGAGTTAACTCATAAAGCAATAATTCATGGTAAAAGCATTGAAGCAGCACAAAGGAAGATTAAGTTTCAGCGGTTGCTTTCAACTTGTAACATGTATATCTCATGGATATTGTCAACATAGAGTAATATAATAAGTGCAATAAGCAAATATGTAGGAATCAATGCACAGTTCACACAAGTGTTTGCTTCTTGAGGTGGAGAGAAATAGGTGAACCGACTCAACATTGAAAGTAAAAGAATGGTCCTCCATAGAGGAAAAGCATCGATTGCTATATTTGTGCTAGAGCTTTGATTTTGAAAACATGAAACAATTTTGTCAACGGTAGTAATAAAGCATATGTATCATGTAAATTATATCTTACAAGTTGCAAGCCTCATGCATAGTATACTAATAGTGCCCGCACCTTGTCCTAATTAGCTTGAACTACCGGATCATCACAATGCACATGTTTTAACCAAGTGTCACAAAGGGGTACCTCTATGCCGCCTGTACAAAGGTCTAAGGAGAAAGCTCGCATTGGATTTCTCGCTATTGATTATTCTCAACTTAGACATCCATACCGGGACAACATAGACAACAGATAATGGACTCTTCTTTTATGCATAAGCATGTAACAACAATTAATAATTCTTCTCATATGAGATTGAGGATATTTGTCCAAAACTGAAACTTCCACCATGGATCATGGCTTTAGTTAGCGGCCCAATGTTCTTCTCTAACAATATGCATGCTTAACCATAAGGTGGTAGATCGCTCTTACTTCAGACAAGACGAACATGCATAGCAACTCACATGAAATTCAACAAAGAGTAGTTGATGGCGTCCCCGGTAAGCATGGTTATCGCACAACAAGCAACTTAATAAGAGATAAAGTGCATAATTACATATTCAATACCACAATAGTTTTTAAGCTATTTGTCCCATGAGCTATATATTGCAAAGGTGAATGATGGAATTTTAAAGGTAGCACTCAAGCAATTTACTTTGGAATGGCGGGAAATACCATGTAGTAGGTAGGTATGGTGGACACAAATGGCATAGTGGTTGGCTCAAGTATTTTGGATGCATGAGAAGTAATCCCTCTCGATACAAGGTTTAGGCTAGTAAGGCTTATTTGAAACAAACACAAGGATGAACCGGTGCAGCAAAACTCACATAAAAGACATATTGTAAACATTATAAGACTCTACACCGTCTTCCTTGTTGTTCAAACTCAATACTAGAAATTATCTAGACCTTAGAGAAACCAAATATGCAAACCAAATTTTAGCATGCTCTATGTATTTCTTCATTAATGGGTGCAAAGCATATGATGCAAGAGCTTAAACATGAGCACAACAATTGCCAAGTATCACATTACCCAAGACATTTATAGCAATTACTACATGTATCATTTTCCAATTCCAACCATATAACAATTTAACGAAGGAGAAACTTCGCCATGAATACTATGAGTAGAAACTAAGGACATACTTGTCCATATGCTACAGCGGAGTGTGTCTCTCTCCCATAAAGTGAATGCTAGGATCCATTTTATTCAAACAAAACAAAAAACAAAAACAAACCGACGCTCCAAGCAAAGCACATAAGATGTGATGGAATAAAAATATAGTTTCAGGGGAGGAACCTGATAATGTTGTCGATGAAGAAGGGGATGCCTTGGGCATCCCCAAGCTTAGACGCTTGAGTCTTCTTGATATATGCAGGGGTGAACCACCGGGGCATCCCCAAGCTTAGAGCTTTCACTCTCCTTGATCATGTTGCATCATACTCCTCTCTTGATCCTTGAAAACTTCCTCCACACCAAACTTAGAACAACTCATTAGAGGGTTAGCGACAATAAAAATTAACATGTTCAGAGGTGACACAATCATTCTTAACACTTCTGGACATTGCATAAAGCTACTGGACATTAATGGATCAAAGAAATTCATCCAACATAGCAAAAGAGGCAATGCGAAATAAAAGGCAGAATCTGTCAAAACAGAACAGTTCATATTGACGAATTTTATCGAGGCACCAGACTTGCTCAAATGAAAATTCTCAAATTTAATGAAAGTTGCGTACATATCTGAGGATCACTCATGTAAATTGGCATAATTTTCTGAGTTACCTACAGAGAAAACAGCCCAGATTCGTGACAGCAAAGAAATCTGTTTCTGCGCAGTAATCCAAATCTAGTATGAACTTTTCTATCAACGACTTTACTTGGCACAACAAAACACTAAACTAAGATAAGGAGAGGTTGCTACAGTAGTAAACAACTTCCAAGACACAAAATAAAAACAAAGTACTGTAGGTAAAAACATGGGTTGTCTCCCATAAGCGCTTTTCTTTAACGCCTTTCAGCTAGGCGCAGAAAGTGTGTATTAAGTATTATCAAGAGACGAAGTGTCAACATCATAATTTGTTCTCATAATAGAATCAAAAGGTAACTTCATTCTCTTTCTAAGGAAGTGTTCCATACCTTTCTTGAGAGGAAATTGATATTTTATATTACCTTCCTTCATATCAATGATAGCACCAACGAGTTCGAAGAAAAGGTCTTCCCAATATAATGGGACAAGATGCATTGCATTCAATATCCAAGACAACAAAATCAACGGGGACAAGGTTATTGTTAACGGTAATGCGAACATTATCAACTTTCCCCAAAGGTTTCTTTCTAGAATGATCAGCAAGATTAACATCCAAATAACAATTTTTCAATGGTGGCAAGTCAAGCATATTATAAATTTTCTTAGGCATAACAGAAATACTTGCCCCAAGATCACATAAAGTATTACAATCAAAATCTTTAACCTTCATTTTAATGATGGGCTCCCAACCATCCTCTAGCTTTCTAGGAATAGAGGCTTCGCGCTCTAGTTTCTCTTCTCTAGCTTTTGTGAGAGCATTTGTAATATGTTGCGTGAAAGCCAAATTTATAGCACTAGCATTAGGACTTTTAGCAAGTTTTTGCAAGAACTTAATAACTTCAGAGATGTGGCAATCATCAAAATTCAAACCATTATAATCTAAAGCAATGGGATCATCATCCCCAATGTTGGAAAAAATTTCAGCAGTTTTATCACGAGCGGTTTCAGCAGTTTTAGCAGTTTCGAGCAGTTTCTCGCGCTTTGCATTAGAAGTGGAAACATTGCTAACACCAATTCTTTTATTATTAATAGTAGGAGGTGCAGCAACATGTGTAGCATTAGCATTACTAGTGGTGGTAATAGTCCAAACTTTAGCTACATTCTTCTCTTTAGCTAGTTTTTCATTTTCTTCTCTATCCCACCTAGCACGCAGTTCAGCCATCAATCTTATATTCTCATTAATTCTAACTTCGATGGCATTTGCTGTAGTAACAATTTTATTTTCAATATCCCTATTAGGCATAACTTTCGATTTTAAGAGATCAACATCAGAGGCAAGACTATCGACTTTAGAAGCAAGTATATCAATTTTCCCAAGCTTTTCTTCAACAGATTTGTTAAAAGCAGTTTGTGTACTAATAAATTCTTTAAGCATGGCTTCAAGTCCAGGGGTGAACTCCTATTATTGTTGTAAGAATTCCCATAAGAATTACCATAGCCGTTGCCATTATTATAAGGATATGGCCTATAGTTGTTACTAGAATTGTTCCGGTAAGCATTGTTGTTGAAATTATTATTTTTAATGAAGTTTACATCAACATGTTCTTCTTATGCAACCAATGAAGCTAACGGAACATTATTAGGATCAATATTAGTCCTATCATTCACAAGCATAGACATAATAGCATCAATCTTATCACTCAAGGAAGAGGTTTCTTCGACGGAATTTACCTTCTTACCTTGTGGAGCTCTTTCCGTGTGCCATTCAGAGTAGTTGATCATCATATTATCAAGAAGCTTTGTTGCTTCACCAAGAGTGATGGACATAAAGGTACCTCCAGCAGCTGAATCCAATAAATTCCGCGAAGAAAAATTTAGTCCTGCATAGAAGGTTTGGATGATCATCCAAGTAGTCAGTCCATGGGTTGGGCAATTTTTAACCAGAGATTTCATTCTTTCCCATGCTTGTGCAACATGTTCAGTATCTAATTGTTTAAAATTCATTATGCTACTCCTCAAAGATATAATTTTAGCAGGGGGATAATATCTACCAATAAAAGCATCCTTGCATTTAGTCCATGAATCAATACTATTCTTAGGCAGAGATAGCAACCAATCTTTAGCTCTTCCTCTTAATGAGAAAGGGAACAATTTCAATTTTATAATGTCACCATCTACATCTTTATACTTTTGCATTTCACATAGTTCAACAAAATTATTAAGATGGGCAGCAGCATCATCGTAACTAACACTCAGAAAATTGCTCTCGCATAACAAGATTTAGTAAAGCAGGTTTAATTTCAAAGAATTCTGCTGTAGTAGCAGGTGGAGCAATAGGTGTGGATAAGAAATCATTATTATTTGTGGTTGTGAAGTCACACAACTTAGTATTTTCAGGAGTGGCCATTTTAGCAACAGTAAATAAAGCAAACTAGATGAAGTAAATGCAAGTAACTAATTTTTTTGTGTTTTTGATATAGCAAACAAGATAGCAAATAAAGTAAAACTAGCAACTAATTTTTTTGTATTTTGATTTAGTGCAGCAAACAAAGTAGTAAATAAAACTAAGCAAGACAAAAACAAAGTAAAGAGATTGAGAAGTGGAGACTCCCCTTGCAGCGTGTCTTGATCTCCCCGGCAACGGCGCCAGAAATTTGCTTGATGCGTGTAGTTGACACGTCCGTTGGGAACCCCAAGAGGAAGGTGTGATGCGCACAGCGGCAAGTTTCCCTCGGTAAGAAACCAAGGTTTAATCGAACCAGTAGGAGTCAAGAAGCACGTTGAAGGTTGATGGCGGCGGGATGTAGTGCGGCGCAACACCAGAGATTCCGGCGCCAACGTGGAACCTGCACAACACAACCAAAGTACTTTGCCCCAACGAAACAGTGAGGTTGTCAATCTCACCGGCTTGCTGTAACAAAGGATTAACCGTATTGTGTGGAAGATGATTGTTTGCAGAAAACAGTAGAACAAGTATTGCGAGTAGATTGTATTTCAAGATAGAGAATTGGACCGGGGTCCACAGTTCACTAGAGGTGTCTCTCCCATAAGATAAACAAGCATGTTGGGTGAACAAATTACAGTTGGGCAATTGACAAATAAAGAGGGCATGACCATGCACATACATATTATGATGAGTATAGTGAGATTTAATTGGGCATTACGACAAAGTACATAGACCGCCATCCAGACATGCATCTATGCCTAAAAAGTCCACCTTCGAGGTTATCATCCGAACCCCTCCAAGTATTAAGTTGCTAACAACGGACAATTGCATTAAGTATTGCGCGTAATGTAATCAGTGACTACATCCTTGAACATAGCACCAATGTTTTATCCCTAGTGGCAACAAGCACATCCATAACCTTAGAGGTTCTTGTCACCCCTCCGGATTCACGGAGACATGAACCCACTATCGAGCATAAATACTCCCTCTTGGAGTTACTAGCATCAACTTGGCCAGAGCATCTACTAATAACGGAGAGCATGCAAGATCATAAACAACACATAGACATGAATTGATAATCAACATAACAAGTATTCTCTATTCATCGGATCCCAACAAACGCAACATATAGAATTACAGATAGATGATCTTGATCATGTTAGGCAGCTCACAAGATCCGACAATGAAGCACAATGGGGAGAAGACAACCATCTAGCTACTGCTATGGACCCATAGTCCAGGGGTAGACTACTCACACATCACTCCGGAGGCGACCATGGCGGCGTAGAGTCCTCCGGGAGATGAATCCCCTCTCCGGCAGGGTGCCGGAGGCGATCTCCTGGATCCCCCGAGATGGGATCGGCGGCGGCGGCGTCTCTGGAAGGTTTTCCGTATCGTGGCTCTCGGTACCGGGGGTTTCGCGACGGAGGCTTTAAGTAGGCGGAAGGGCAGGTCGGGAGGCGGCACGAGGGCCCCACACCACGGGGCCGCGCGGCCAAGGGGGGCCGCGCCGCCCTAGGGTGTGGCCACCTCGTGGCCCCACTTCGTCTCCTCTTCGGACTTCTGGAAGCTTCGTGGCAAAATAGGACCCTGGGCGTTGATTTTGTCCAATTTCGAGAATATTTCGTTACTAGGATTTCTGAAACCAAAAACAGCAGAAAACAAGAATCGGCACTTCGGCATCTTGTTGATAGGTTAGTTCCAGAAAATGCACGAATATGACATAAAGTGTGCATAAAACATGTAGATAACATCAATAATGTGGCATGGAACATAAGAAATTATCGATACGTCGGAGACGTATCAACCATCCTTGTCACTGAACAAAAGGTGGTGAAGGTGGAACATCATTATCATCATTGTTGGTTTCAGGAACCACATTTTCATTCTCCTTTGCGTGCTCCACCTGCACGCCAATTCTGTGCTGCTCATCATCAGAAACATCAGGAGAATCAATAGCATCGAAATATCGGTAGACGGACTATCATTAAACATAACCGCCTCATTAAAAACGACATTCCTGCTCAACACAATTTTCTTAGTTTCAGGATTCCATAATCTATATGCCTTAACTCCTGAACCATAACCAAGGAAGATGCACTTAACAGCCCTTGGCTCCAACTTTCCATTATCAACATGAGCGTAAGCGATGCAACCAAAAACTCTCAAATCTGAATAATCGACGGGCGAACCAGACCATACCTCAATTGGAGTTTTCTTATCAAGTGGAACAGAAGGTGACCTGTTGATGAGATAACATGCGGTGGAGGCTGCTTCAGCCCAAAAACTTCTATGCATCTTTGCATTAGACAACATGCAGCGAGCCCTCGAAATAATGGTCCTGTTCATGCGTTCAGCCACGCCATTCTGTTGAGGGGTGTACGGAATGGTATGATGTCTTACCATCCCATCATTGCTGCAAAACTCATCAAATTCATTTGAACAAAATTCCATACCATTGTCAGTATGGAGTATCTTAACCTTCTTTACCTTCTTTTCAGTTTGGGTTTCTACCATAACTTTCCACTTCTTAAAAGCATTAAAAACATCAGATTTATGTTTCAGGAAATATGGCCACACTTTCCTTGAGTAATCATCAATAATAGTAAGCATGTAATTAGCACCACCATTAGAAGTTCTACGGGACGGACCCCAAACATCAGCGTGTACATAATCTAAAATGCCTTTGGTGGTATGAACGAAAGCATTAAATTTTACTCTTTTATGCTTACCAAAGATGCAGTGCTCACAGAACTCTACCAAAATCGCAGCCATCAATTAGCTCTCTCTTTGCCAATTCTGCCATGCCAAGCTCACTCATATGTCCAAGACGCTTATGCCAAAGGTTAGTCTTACTAGTTTCATCAGAACTAACAGTAGCAGCAATACCAGGTAAAGTGCTACCTCTAAGGACATATAATTTCGCAGAATTCATATCACCAATCATAATAATGAGAGAACCTGATGATACCTTCAAAAGTTTGTTCCCACCTTTGTACTTGTACCCGTCACAATCAAGGGTACTCAAAGAGATCAAATTCCTTGCCATGGAGGGTATGTGTTTCACTCCTGTCAACGTGCGTGTCATCCCATAATGGGTCTTGATCTGAACAGAACCAATGCCAACAATGCTGCACTGGTTGTCATTCCCCACACGCACAAAATCTCCACTCTGCACAGACTCATAAGAACTGAACCAATCTTTGTTACAGCAAATATGAAACGAACATGCAGTATCAAGAATCCATTCATCATCACGTGAAACACATGCAGCCAAGACAGCTAAGCAATCTCCATCAGAACTATCACTACCAGCAACAACAGCAGCCTCACCCTTACCGGTGACAACGGCAGCCTTACCATTACCATCATTATTTTTCGGTTGGTAAGTTCCGTTCCTTTTCTCCTTGTTCTGCAGCTTCCAACAATCATCAATATTGTGGTTAGATTTCTTACAATACCTGCAGAACTTGTCACGTCCTTTGGACTTTGAGCGACCTCTGTCGCCCTTGCTCTTATCTCTGTTGTTGTGGTAGTAGTTATCTCGCTGCTCAGGCCTGCCACGGACCTCTAATGCCTCCGCCTTGGAGGACGAACTTTCAGCCTGCACCATAGATTTCATTTTCTCCTTTTGTTGGAGAGCATCATAAACTTCCGCGAGAGTTAGTTTGTCGCGGCTCAATAATATGGTGTCACGAAAATTACTGAAAGAATTAGGCAGCGAGCATAAAAGAAGAAGACCTAAATCCTCATCCTCATACTTAACTTCTATAGACTGCAAATCAGAAACAATCTCTTTCCAGGAAGATAGGTGATTCACTACCAAACCTCCCTCTTGCAACTTATGCGAGAACAGCTTCATCTTCACGTGCAATCTGCCCGTGAGATCCTTGGACAAACAGATCTCCTCTAGTTTGACCCATAACTCGGCGGCGGTTTTCTCCTGCAACACTTCCTGCAGAATATTATTGGACAGATGGAGTTGAATCAACGATAAAGCCTTACGGTCTTTCCGCTTCTCCGCATCGGTCCAGGTATCCTTCGCTTTCTCGCCGAAAGCATCGATCGCTTCATCCAGATCTGAAGATTGGGCGAGAATCGCCCTCATCTTCACTTGCCACAAAGCAAATCTCGTGGTGTAGTCCAGCTGCGGTAGATCGAACTTCAGTGACGACATCTCGTAAACCCTAGATCCAAAGAACACGGGCTCTGATACCACTTGTTATAATCGAGATGCACAATAAACGAAGAACGAAAAATAAAACACTGCAGGGGACACGAGATTTTAACGTGGAAAACCCTTGCAACACACAAGGGAAAAACCACGGGCGCCAGCCAGCAAAACTTCACTATTTCGGTGGTGTTTACAAACGCCGTGGGTGTACAATGATGCAATAAAACCCTAGCGGCGGCTTACAGGGAATATATATAGACGGTGGCAACGATCCGTACCGCGGGGGGGCCTCGCTCCGCTCGTCAGAAGTTAGCCTCCCTTTAGTATATGAATTTGGATCACAATATAACAAAACTGAAAGTTTACCTCCTCATGGATCCGCCACTAGAACGTATTTGACATGCTCTCGATCTGATTAATTACTTCATGTTGCTTCGGACAGTATCTATTGTTAGCTTTGCCGACTGCTATGGACTTCTCATTTTATAGATTCTTACGCTGTAGTGGGTAGCAGATATTGACAAGAACATGCAGCAGCCAAGAACTCTCAATGGTTCCATTTGTCTATCTCCAGCAAATTAACAAGATGCATCCCTGACAGGAGGCTGACAGATTTTGCATCGTGCAGGACACCTTCAGATTACTAGTTGTTGTAGCATTATCAATGAAATGCTGACTTCAAAGCTTTTACACGTTTGGCCCCTGAAACATCGATGTAGGACTTAGAGACGGGAGGGAAGAGTAGAGTGGGACAGAGTTATGTCTGATACTTTTGTTGAAGCCTGCTCCAAATCCGCATCCTGCACATGAGATCCAGTCAGTAAGAGAAATGGTATAGCAGTTAGTTTTGTCGTTTTATTTCAGAACTTGTGATCATCCTAGATTTACATTCGCTCGAAGACATAGAAGACATATTCAGCATTGTTCTGGACGTATATTTGGCACTCATAGTGGCAAGTCAATATATACTGCATTTCTTGACTGTCAACCCACAACTTTGCAAATCATTAACCATACACTTAGAAGCAGCTGATACCGACTTTTCCATGCTAAAAACACGGGCGTGGCATGGAATTTGCTTCTAAGTCGTCGCCTAAAATATTTGAATTGTATGTTCGCTGAACATCCTACTATTTGCAGTTGTCTTTCTGCTCAATAATATTTGTTAGTTGCTTCTTTTTCTCTGCTCATCCCGGAGATAATTCCTTGCAGATGTCCGGCTGTCACCTGTCATGGATGCTTTGGGATCTGATAAAAAGGTTTGATGCTTGATGCATATGGTAAGGCTCCTTGGGTTCATGTTGCGTTGCCGCGTTCTCCTGTCTGGCCACCTCTTGCTTCTTTTTCTGTTCATTCCTCTCGCGCCTTTCTGCCAGAGCTTTCTTTTTTTTCAGTCTCTGCACCTGACGGTTAGTTTCTTCCGTTTCCTGTTTACATTCTGCCGTTTGTTTTCCATGAAATTTTCTTGATTCTTTCTCTAATTCGCAATTCCTTCTGTCTTTCTACTACTGGATGCTACTCCTGCTTCAGGTTTCTGATGATCTTCCTTTCTGCCTTATGCTAGCTACTTGGCCTGGGCGATCTTACTACGGCAGCTTCATCATGCTAGCTTGCATTGTGGTGTTTTTTGGTACCACGAGAGCGCAAAGTCGTCTAGATGCAAAAATATCACAAGGGCATCTCCAGCGAGGCGACGTATTTTATTGTCCGCGGCCGTCCGTTTGCGTCGGCCGAAATGGTCGAAATCGACCGCGCGTCCGTTTGCGTCAGGTGGCTCCAGCGGTACGACGCATTTTTTTTGGCCGTATCATTTTTTTAATACATGAAACATAATTTACATAGTTAAAACATGAAAAAAAAACCAAACGCCTACTGCTGCTCCACGTCGCTGTCGACCACGATGAGCTCCGGTATCACCCACGGCCAGTTGCCATCCGGGGGAGCGTACGCCGGGCACGCCGGCGATGCTGGAGGTGGAGGAGGTGCCCAGGGCTGCGGCGGTGGAGGCGCCCAGAGCTGCGGCTGTGGCTGCGGCGGAGGCGTCCAGGGGGTATGGTTGTGGCGGCGATGGAGGAGGCGCCCAGGGCTGTGGCGGCGGTGGAGGCGCCCAGAGCTCCGGCTGTGGCGGCGGTGGAGGCGGTGCCCAGGGTTGCGGTTGTGGCGCGGCCGAGTCCTGTAGGGCCAGTCGAAGGGCTTCATCCTCCGACAGCCCCGGCGGCATGACGCCGGTGGCGTACCGGGGCAGCGGCGGCTGCACAGACGCGTCGTTCTCGGAGACGAGGACGCCGAGCTTCGCCATCTCGTCGTCCGTCATGTTCTCTGGGAACTCGAAAACGCGGCCCTCCGCCACAGCCTGCTGCCATTCGTGGAAGACGGCCGCGACGTAGTCGTCGCTGTCGTCCTTCACCTCCTCGTTATGGTACGCGAGCGCCTCGATGTAGTTGTCCTCATCGTCGTAGGCGGCGTCGTCGTCGTGGTCGTCGCGGTCGTCGTCGTCATTGTGCTGCGGCGCGTCGCCGCCTGCTGACGACGCTTCGCCGCCTCCTGTCTTCGTGGATGAGTCGGCGGTGCAGACCCGAAGGGAAAATCCCTGTCTCCCATGAAGCCCGCCCTTCTTCTCTTATCTGTCTCGGTCGACAGATACGCATACTAGCTGTCGGAGTCGATAGCGTACGTCGGATCGTCGCGTAGGTCCGGCAGCAGGTACCGTCTCCTACGCTGGATCTCCGCGGTCCGATCAGGTTCGCGAGCAGGGACGGGAGGGATGGGCACCCGGCGGCAACTGAGCCGCCAGCCGCCAGGCAGTTGCACGCCGGGCCAGCCCTCGCACGGCATCCATTTATCGTGCATGAGCCTCCCCAGCGTGACGGGGAGCGGCACCCTCTTGCAGCCGCTGCCGGAGGCCTCAAAGTCGTTCTTCTTCCTCATGGCGCTGCGGCGGTGGTGCTGCGAGTGGAGGTGTGGGAGAAGGAGGAAGGCGGCCGATGGTCTTTTAAGCGCGGCTGCGCGCGGGATACGATGTCATTGAAGGCGGCGCAGAAGCCCGGCCGCCGACCGCCAGTGCGCGTGCAGAACAGGCAGCCGCGCCATTAATGGCGAAGGCTGCGGCGCAGACGCGGAAGCGCTGACCGCCGAAGCGATGCCCTCGATGCAGACTCGCTACCAGGCGGGCCCGGTGGGGAAGCGAGCGGACACTTTGCGCGTCCGCCGAGCGTCCGCAGAGACGGAAACCTGGCACATATTTGGACCAGGTTTGCGCTCCGCGGACGGCCCGGTCACTTTGCATCGCCCCGCTGGAGGTGGTGCTAGATGCATTTCCGGTCCACGCGGATGCAAACGGTCGCTCAGCGTCCGTTTGCGTCGCGCCGCTGGAGATGCCCTAATGCTTCTTCGTTCAAGGTTCATCTAATCATGTATGCATCCGATTGGTCAAGACATGCTTTGACCAGCAAACTAAGACGATAATGCCATTTCACATGTCTAACATACGAATTTGGACGGAAGTGGCAAGATCGAATCAACCTCAGTACTCAGGATCCTCAAAGGCACTCGTGACTAAAGCGCCAAATGCTGTTACTCCACTATTAGCTAAGATGTTTGATGGCAGGAATGTTCGCGGAATGTACGCGACGCTGGCCGTCGTGCCATCAGTCTGGCATGAACCCGACGAGACGGAGGACCGCTGCCGGCACAAAACCGAACAGCAAACCACCGCTCCGGTCTGTGGCGGCGCACTGAACCCGGGCTGCGATCTCCTGTGCGACCTCGAGCTGATGCCTCAGCGTCTCGTTCTCGTCAGTGAGCTGAACCATCCACAAGCAGAGTTAAACCTTGGAGAGAACTGGATAGCAACAACAGCAGGAGGGTGCAGGTTTCAGAGTTGGATGGTGTGTATACCTCTTGCACAGTTTCTGTGAGTTCCTCCACTGCTTGCACTAGCGACGCGACCTGCCGGCCCGCATCGTCGTGGCACGCTGAGTCGATGTTCAGCACCACCGAGTCGGGATCGAAGATGATCCCTTCCAGCACAAACAGCTCCTCCAGCAGGTCAACGTCTCCCTCCTTCAGGCTCAACCTTAGCTGAACGGAAATTTTCAGTGGCAAGTGAGATACTAAGCAGAATGTAGAGTGGGATCAATAGCGACCACCTCTGGTTGTTTGCTTGCTACGAACCTTGCTCAGTAGCCTTTCACGCAGACCATCATGATCGCCAGAATCAAGGCTGGGATAGGACGCCTCAGATTGGCTGCTACCAGCCTTGCTCAGGGTTCCGTCACGCAGATCATCTTGATCACGAGAATATGGGGTGTGCTTCATAGTGCTATCCAATTCGGTAGGAATCAGTTTGTGTAGAGTTTTTATGAGCTTCGTCCTGGATGGATATTGCCATAAACTCATGATAAACTGCAGCATGACAGCACTATAAACACTACGTAATAGTATTTGACGTTCAAGGAATATGCCTGGTTCCGAAGCGAATGGTAGACAGACTTTCTGGTGAGTTTGACGAACTGGGAGAACAGCAGCACAGCAATGCAGCTCTTGAGCTGCCACCCTGCAAGCAGTAGCCGTATTAAACAAAACTGCTGGTTTGGAAATCCTGAAGAATTGTTTGACAGACCAGTGAATCTTGAAGTATGCGTGTAAGCTTCGAGTCACGGTAAGGCACATGATTTGGTTTAGCTGGAGACCATATGACAGTTAAAGGTAGTCATTAATCAGAAAGGTATAGTAGTGGAGTGACTACTTCTATGTTTAGCATTTGTACAGGGATTGTTGTATTTACCACTTACCCGTAGTTAGGGCATTGATAACATTCCCAAGAGCTGAAAGAGATTTGTTGATCATTTTAGCCTCATCAAGAACACGCCCTTCAGCACCAGTTTTCTCAACTTTCTCTGAACCAGCTAAGTCCACTAGAATAATCTTCCCAGTCCTTACCCTGTAAGATTTTTTTAAAAAAAGTCACTAGCTGCCAACACTAGAATCACTTTCTGCAAGATTGTGGTCTACAACTCTACATACAATCCAGGCAGGTATGACAGTCTATACCACAGCAAGGAGAATTGCATTAACACAGAAATTGATGCCTAAGATAATGAATGAGCACAAGGCAGATCTGTTCAGTTATCATATTGTCAGAGAAGTAATGTATGGTTATACAGTTTTTTTTTTTTTTTTTTGCGAATAGTATGGTTATACAGTTATATCAACTTAAAATGGACATAAGAAACATCTGACCAGGCATTGAACTGTTGATGTTTCCTATTCAAGCATACCTCTCATCTGTAGTGGACCCATGCTGCACTGAGAAAATGTACAGGCAATGACTTCTACTGCTAGCCAGGTTCATTTCTATATGCACATTTAAGGCAACAAAATGTACAAAATTCGATTTTTTTTTAACTGTTTCAGAGATGGAAACAGAGGATACGTGTTTCTCCGACAGCTCTGTTGGCAATTCCTTCCTGTAATTTAGACCAGTAAACAGAAATAATTTGGCATGTACATACAGAAAGGTGCTCCAAGAAAATCAACAGCAATCAAAAGAGCAACAAAAAACCAACAAAACTTACAGAAAGGCGTTCCAAGGCATCTGAACCATTCATAATAGATATCTGCAGCAAAAATTTCAGTTACCCGACATGAAAATCCTTCAAAGGATAGATATTGAACACCTTTCTTTATGGAAATAAAAAATCGAAGTGCAGATGCATTTCTTTCTGACCTCTGTTGCCCCAGAAATGAAAATCCCTTGGCTTTTACTCTCCTTGATTTGTAGATTGTCCTTGGACAAGTCAAGAAGGTCCCTGGAATATAAGGAGATAAAACTTGATTCCCTTGGTAGCAGTATGCTACAACAGAAACTCTACACAGGATTCATACGCAAACATTAATCAGATTCTCACCTTACTTTTTCCAAATATATCTCCACCTGAGAAACCGTAAATCAATGTAAGTGAAGATCTATCAAAGTGAATCTAAAACCAGCATGCGAGGATGGTGATTTTACCATTGACAACTTCACAGTCCAAGTAGTAATGTTTTCTGATGTTCTTAAACAATCAAAAAGACCATTTACAACTCGCTGAACCAGTCCAGTTTTCAGCTCATTGCAGTGCAAGATGCTTGGCCCCTGCCAAGATGCAAATTAAACAAATACGTGAGGCCAACGCTGAAGAGACACATTCAGTAATCATCACATAAATTTAAGCCCATGGATGTTCTCTTTACCTCCATGCTATAAGTTTTTCCAGCTCCAGTCTGTACAAATATGAATTTCAAATGTAATGTTAGCACTGTTACAGGTAGAAGCATCTCATTTCATATGCAATGCTTAGGGTAAGTTTGAGACTGTAGTAGGCCAAGCCTCACTTTAACACGCAAAGGGTTTATATGTGCATCATGCTTATCCAAACATTTGTGTACGCTGGTGTCTGCAGTAACACATACCTGTCCATAAGTAATTATGGTGCCATTTATTCCGTTGACAGCATCTGTTCACAGCATTAGTTACTCAATTAGTGCTATTAGGACTGTTGAAGAAATCCAGTCATGACCAAACTGTAGTAATACGAAAATGCTCTGACTATCTTATGCATAATAAATTTAGAAAGAAAGAGGAAGAAATAAACCTGTAACAATGGGCATTGCCAGGAAATTATAGACATCAGACTGTTCCGAGTCGTCATAGAACACCTTGTCAAAGCTGAATATGACATCTTCGTCCCGCTCATCCTAACCCAAGTATTTTGCAGCACATTAGGGCAAAATGGCACTAATTAAGCAAGAGGAAACACAAAAAATCGTCAACAAGACCACAGGGATTTCCCATGAACAATAAATACAACAAAAGGATAAACAGAGAAGGCATATGTTCCCCACTTTGCTATTTCCGTTGCTGCCAATACCCACCAGCTTTATTATGTAGTGGTGCAGATGATATCAAGCCATATTTTCTCGAGCTTCGTTCATATTTTTGGGATATTTTTGGGAAGTTCAGTAATCTGGACCAAAATAGAGCTGTGCCCCTGGCGCAGGCTTATATTCATTCAGACAGCTGCGGGCATGCGATATTTTTGGGAAGTTCAGTAATCTGGACCAAAATAGAGCTGTGCATCTCACAAGGAAGGAACTGAAGACGAACATTCAGCTATGTGCCACACGTATATCACAGAGGTAAAGACAGATGCGTATCCAAACCTTGAAAACAAAAGACTCCGAGTCCAGTTTCTTGAAGCAGACCTTGTCATCGTTCCCCTTCCTCTCCTTGTGGCCGAGCGGCCTGAATCGCACACACACCGTGACGTTGGAGTTGGACATCCTGGCATTTCAAATGGGTGTCAAATCCCGCAATCCGGGTAGAGAAACAATTAAATGGCCGCTTAACCGCGGAGGCTTTAGAAAATTCAGGGGCGCATCTAGAGTAGATACCGCAATTTTGTGGATGCTGATCAGTTGGGGGTTAGTTAATCGCTGGATGGTTAAGAGCTCGTACCTCGAAAACCAACGCCCGGGACTGCGCGCGAACGGGGCGGAGGCAGAAGGGGCGCGACGAGATAGAACGGGAGGGGCGACGCGCGCGAGGGGGGCGGAGGCGTCGGGCGGTGACGCTAAGGTGCGGCGAGCGGCGAGCGGCGGCAGCTCCTCTAGGGCTCACGGCGGTGGCAGTCTCGCCCTCAGTTACTTGCTTGTGGGATGTGCATAACTGCGTATGAACCTACTGTGTGAAACATATTTTAAAATGTCAAAAAAATCAAAATAAAATTGCGCATCTACATCTAAACATTCTATATTCGCACACAAGTTTTAAAATATAGAATGTCTGAATATACATGTGAAATTTTATCTTAAATTTTTTTGAAATTTAAAATTTTATTTTTTCTACATTTTATATAATAGGTTCATATGCACCTATGTGCCGAAACACCACCTCCCCTTATATGGGCTTAATTCAAAATCAGAGGATGGAGCCTTCCTCAATCCCAACAAGTCGATGGAGACCTCGGCACGCGCCTCCCTTCTGTACTACAGTACTGATACTACGGAACGAAGCGTATCCATTGATTTGTTGCAATGTCCAGCCCCAACCCAAGTGTCACAACACTGATGAAGTGCAGACTGCAGAGGAAGCCTATGTCGATCCTTCAAACACTGCTTCGCTGGTTATGAAGAATCCATGGTGGAGATCACTAATGACGATCCAACGGCTACGATGCAAGATGGAGTCTCTTAAGTGTAGTTTACTTATGGTTAAGTGTTGTGTTAATTAATCACTATATCTGACTATAAGTTCCAGTATTGGGCATGACCGGGCTATTGAATATATGAACCATAAAGCTATCTTGTGTCTCTTTTTACTTGTCTTAGCTTAGATTATCAGTAGAAATCCCCAATGGATCGAGGGTACTCCATATTGGGAGGTTTTTTCTTCGGGTTCCACGGTTGGGATCTGACAATTGGTATCAAGAGCCAGTCTGTTCGGGAAAAAAATTTCGAGCCCAAGATCTGTCATGGACAAGCTCGAGAATTCGGCGGCGACTCGGATCAGTGAGGCGAGGGAGGTTGGGATCCCTCGTCAAATCCCTCCCTCCTCTCCCTTTTCGCGGAGACGAGGTGTCTAGTCAACGGAGGCGCATGCAGTGGTGACGTCCTCTTTGACGTGGTCAGGGACGGAGCCAGGAATGAAGTATAAGGGGAGGCAATCTTAGTATGAGGGTGCAGAACTAGCTAAAATCACACAAATAAGGAGCTGGCATGGCTTGTGTTCGAAGGAAAATCATGAGCATAGGGGGGTGCAGCCCCCCCTCGTCCCCCTTGTCTCCGTTCCTGGACGTGGTCGATGGTGGCGGCATCGTTCGGGCGCAGAGCAAGTGAAACGGCACAGTTGCTGGGGATCATCCCCCTCATCGGTTAAATCCCGGTGTTGTTGCTTCTTCCGTGCGCTTCTAGAGGTATTCGACGAAATGCCTAGGTCAAAGGCATCAGAGGCGACGACGCAGGAGATTGAGGCGTTCAAGCTCGACCTTCAAAGTGTCAACACTCGCACTAAAGAAATCGGCAACAAAGTGGATGAAGTGCTAACATAGATGGAGGCTTTCTAGTTTAGACCTTGTGTGTAAATTTGTAAGAGTGTACCGTTCACAAGTTAGGGTTAGCCACCGCTTCCCAAATTTTGCAAGAGTAGAATGCTAAACTGATGTATGGCTCGGTTTCAGTCCTGATATTCTATTTCAGGAATTTGATTTGAAGCGTCATGTAACCTTGGTGTCCACCTCCTCATGGCTCAGTCAAGTTAGCAGTTGATGGTTCTTACAAGGAAGAGGAAGGTATAACATGAGTGGGAATGATTCTCCGAGACGATATGGGATATGTTATTTTCTCATCTTGTCGCAGCCTAGTGCTATGCAATGATTCTTCGGAAGCTGAAGTGTGTGCTTGCCTAGAAGGGATCGAATTGGCACATCAATATAGTCAGTTGCCCGTAGTCATCGACACAGATTGTCCTCAGTGTTGGCTCCAGAATCAACATCCAGAACGGTCTCCTCTCCTGCATTTAGTTTTAGAGATTAAAAGGTTTTTTAGTTTGGGCTTTTAGTTTAGACCACGTATGTAAATTTGTAAGAGTAGATTGTTCACATGTGAGGGTTAACCACCGCCTCGCAAACTTTGCGAGGGTAGAACACTAAAATGATGTATGGCTCGGTTCCGGTCTGTTTCGGGAATTGGAATTGAAGCGTCATGTAGCCCTATTTGAAAGGAAATCCTCATTTACCCGGGAAAAAAACTGGAATCTCTAGATTAACCCTGCAGTCATGCAAAAGCTACAAGCACGATCTCCAAGTCAAGGTTGAATTCAACTCGATATTCATTAGCCACGACTCGTATGCCGCCGCTTCTCCACCCAAACCGGCGACAGCACCGGCGTCGGCCCAAGACTCACCACCTGCTCCTCCTCGGCATCCACCTCGTCTCTCACGGCATCCACGTCGCCCTTCCCTGCTGCTACAATGTCCTCCACCTCCTCGTCGCAGTCGTCGTCGTCATCGTCTTCGTCGTCCTCCTCTTCTTTCCCCACCACCCTTATCCTCCACACCTTGACACTCTTGTCCAGCCCAGCGCTGTACACCACCATGCTCCCCTCCACCTCCCCTGCCTCGCCGCCGCCCACCGCCAGGCACCGCACCGGCCCGCGGTGCCCTTCGATCACGGCCAGGCACGTGTGCGAGTCCCCGCCCTTCCCCTCCCGCCTCCACACGCGCATCGTCGCGTCCTCCGACCCGCTCACCACCACCCTCCCGCCGCAGCCGGATGCCAGACAGAACACCGCCAGCCGGTGTCCCTTGAGGAACCCGACGTGCACCGGCCGGCCCGCCGAGGCCTCCTTCTCCCAGATGTTGACGTATCCGTCGGAAGAGCCCGCGTAGAGGAAGCACCGGCGGGTGGTGCCGCTGGCGGCGTGGCAGAGCGTGAGCGCGTTGACCGGGGACAGCTCGGAGCGGAGCACGATGATGAGCGCGTGCGCGGTGCCGCCGTAGACCCGGCGCCACATCTTGACGGTGCCGTCGGCGGAGCCCGTGAAGATGCAGCCGTCGGCCTCGTTGACGAGCATGGCGTTGATGGGCCCGTCGTGGGCGACGAAGGAGTCGACGCAGCTGCCGTCGGAGAGCTTCCACGCCTTGACGGTGTGGTCGTGCGACGCGGTGTAGAGGAGGCCCGCGACGGCGTGGAGCACGAGGCAGGACACGGTGTCCCGGTGGTGGTGCGGGCGCTTCTTGGCGAAGGAGAGGAGGCCGCCCTTGGCCGGGAGCGTGGCGGCCTTCTTGGCGCGGATGTGGTCGCACACGGCCGCCGCGCACACCGTCCACACCCGGACGTGGTGATCGCGGCTGTGGGAGGTGACGAGCGTGCCGCCGCACGCGGCGAGGGCCGGGACGCGGCCGCGGCCCACGTCGAGGTACCCGCGGTTGAAGCACCCGGGCGCCGCCCACGCGCGCACGCGGCCGCTGTCGGACGCCGTGAACAGCACGCCCCTCGCCACCGCGAGCGCGTGCACGTCGCCGTCCAGACGGTGCAGCGCCGCGAGGCAGTGGTAGATGGCCGCGGGCGACGGCGGGAACCGCATCCTGCCGTGCAGCGGCGACTGCACCCAAGGCGAGCACCCGCCGCCGCCGCCTCCTCCTCCGACTCCCATCATCGTCGGCAATTCCGCGCCGGGAACTGACGACATGCTCATCCGGGCCGGCTCGGCGGCCTCGCGCGCCGGGGACCGCCCCCCTCCTGCTCCTCCGCGCGCATAGTGGTGCACGGGCGTCTGCGCCGCCGCCGGCCGCGCCTTCCGGTCCTCCTCGAAGAAGCTAAAGCTCTTGCGCCGCCCGAAATCCATCCCCTCTATCTCCCGTGAAGCCAGCAAGCCACTCCCCCAAGTCCACTCTCTCTACTCTCCAGTCTCACAACACGGTCGAATTGAACTCACCAGCCTAGCATTGTCGCGTCGAGCTAGCTCGTCGACGCTGCCTGCTTCCCTCCTCCACCACTACGCGCTACCTCGCCACTTTTATGAGTCTCAGCTCGTACGTATAAATAAGAGATCCGCGCGCACGTATGAAAAATCGATCGACCATATGGATCGATGGATGCTTCATGCTTCGATGGCGCGCGCGGCCCGCTCATACTTACGTACCACGGCGGCGCCACCATTACGCGGGGAGGGGGCCGGGCCGCGCCGGAGTTAAGGAGCCGAGTAATGGCGGCTACGTACGTACGTGGGCCGTAGGATTACCGGAAGATTACGAGCACGTGGTGGCGCGATCGCGCCGGAGATGAATTGCCTCGGCTTGGCATTTGGCGCCTTCAAGGCTTGAACTTGAAAGAAGCAGGAGGACGCAAGATCCGACGGCTATCACCGGGACCTTCCTCAGCATCCAACGGCGGTTACATAAGTGAGGTGGTACGAGTGTCGGGGAAGCGATCGATTGGGAGGAGACCAGGAGGATCTCAGCGAGATCAAAGCCTAGAGCTGCAGTGCCTACTGGTGCAATGCGTACCTCCCCTCGGCCATTGATGATTGATGTGCAGTGCGCGCTCCATCAGCACCCAATCGTCATGCAAGACGTCGAGTACATGTTTATTTACTGCAACCGCATCTGCATATATTTTAAGCTTCTTCTGGTTAGACTTAATTTCGGCATATAAGGGCCTTTTTGTTTGGCTTCTACAAACTGCTTGTTACGTGTGAAATTATCCTAACTTGCATCGCGGCTTTTGGTAAGAAATTGTCCTAGCTTGCATTGCACATCACAATTTTGTTAGAGAGTCCAACTTACGTAACAAGCAGTTCAATCGATATTTTGTTTAATTGATGTGATTTGGATGAGAATTACGTCCCGAAAGCGCAAAGGCAAGTAATAACCTTGCTTGGTGACACTGCTCCAGGTGGACAACACACGAGAACCATGAACACATGCCAACATTGCTAACCCATTGTTTAATGCTACACCAAATTATAATTATCTGTTCTAATTAGTATAATGTCATGGATATGGATGTTGTATAAAGCACATTCGCGATGGACATGTATTTTTGGATAAATTCATATTTGTGACCGATATGTATTTGATGAATTATATTATTGTGCATATTCTTGTGTATTTTATGGTATTATATAGTGAACCATCATCTAACATTATCCAGTCAAAAGCTAAAAGCCAAAACCAAAAACACAGATGTAGTTTCTTTTGTAGTAGTTGACATGTCGACGAGGATGTAGTCGAACTATTGTACGAAACTACAAATGTAGTGAACCGAAGCAAGCAGTCACGCCAAGATGATCCAAAAAAAAAACTATATTGCCTCTCACATAGTGCAACATCGATCTCGATGGATAGAGGTTTCGAGGCCTGCTCTCCTAGACAACCATGCACACGCTCACCTGGATGAGAAATCCAGATGCAGCATATCAAAAGAAACTTGGCAATGACGAGGAAGAAAAAGAGCATGTAGTGATCCATCCATTGTGTTATTTACTTTGTTTACTTTAGAACATACAGACGTACGCCTTGGAGTTGGTTCACCAAGCAAAAAAAGAGGAACTTCCACCAAACCGCGCTCTAACTCAGAACTTGAACTCGGTTCAAGACAAGCGTGTGTTGAGTTGCGCGGTGAGATGGACGATGGAAGAGGAGTGTAAGTGAATCACCTCTCTTCTCAATCACCTTGTGGATGGTAGAAGAGTAACACTTCTAAAAAGATTAAACTTAGTCTCACGTCTTTTCAAGCATGAATGAAAACTTTGAGATTAAATGTGTTCTCGCTCGTAAACCCGACACAAACTATTTAAGAGACAGTACTCCATCCATTCAATACTATATTTGTCATGGTCTCGCGATTAACTCCATTTCATTATATTTATTCATGGTGGAATTATCTGTGTGTGTGCGCGCGCGTGCGTGTGTGTGTGTGTTGTTAATTACTTATAGTGTTTCCATTTTTAGACTAAATACAAAGGGCCCCAATCTTTGGGGAACTTGTGAGAGGAACAAAATAATTCATCTAATAGCGGGCACAACCATAACTAAACTTTATACACAGTGAGTTGCTAAAAAAATATGAAAATATATCATGACAATTCAATATGCTAGTATAAGCATCTGCGGGGAAGAAATGCAGATATGTGACCATATGCATATTTACGAAAAAAAATACATACTTCTTTTATATAGTTGGTACTAAATGTCCATTTATTGTGTGAAAATTTATGATGCTCAATAAGTACATCCATTAAAAAAAACTCCAAGATGCATATTCCCAGAAAGGGGTACTTGCCCCATTGTTTATTAGAAATGTTTTCACAATACCATATGTTTTGAGGTAAGTTGTAACACATTTATGTGTTCAGCTTTTTTTGTTTTTTTTTTGGATTGGTTGTGGTCTAGTTATGTGTCATGCAATAGATCTCGACCTAGATGGGGTTGCCTATTGAAAGGGCCTTTCCCTACCCTAGTTGGTTTTGTATGTTTGTTAACAACACAAATGGTTTTAAATGTGTGCTAAGTTGCATTTAGGTCTACTCTATAACAAGCACAATACGATGACCGAGGCCTTGAAGGTGAAAAGATTGAATACGACATCTATAGATTTGGTAGTTTGTGTTGTGTGTAGGAACTCGTATTATCAAGAGGGATTCGACCTTGGAAAGGCTATGTGAATTAAGACACATGAAACCAAATTTCCACCCAAATTACTTTCTTATACATAGTGTGTGAGGGTCCCTAGATTTCAGGTTGGTTTTGTTTTCGTGGGGCAGAACTTTCGGTGCAAGCTGTTGGAGATATGCCCAAGAGGCAATAATAAAGTGGTTATTATATATCTTTGTGTTTATGATAAATGTTTGCATACCATGCTATAATTGTATTAACCGAAACATTGATACATGTGTGTTATGTGAACAACAAGGAGTCCCTAGTAAGCCTCTTGTATAACTAGCTTGTTGATTAATAGATGATCATAGTTTCATGATCATGAACATTGGATGTTATTAATAACAAGGTTATGTCATTAGATGAATGATGTAATGGACACACCCAATTAAGCGTAGCATAAGATCACGTCATAAAGTTCAATTTTCTATAAGCTTTCAATACATAGTTACCTAGTCCTTTGACCATGAGATCATGTAAATCACTTATACCGGAAGGGTACTTTGATTACACCAAACGCCACAGCGTAAATGGGTGGTTATAAAGGTGGGATTAGGTATTCGGAAAGTATGAGTTGAGGCATATGGATCAAGAGTAGTGGGATATTGTCCATCCCGATGACGGATAGATATACTCTGGGCCCTCTCGGTGGAATGTCATCTAATTAGCTTGCAAGCATATGAATGGTTCATAAGAGATGATATACCACGGTACGAATAAAGAGTACTTGTCGGAGACGAGGTTGAACAAGGTATAGAGATACCGATGATCAAACCTCGGACAAGTAAAATATCGCGTGACAAAGGGAATCGGTATCGTATGTAAATGGTTCAATCGATCACTAAGTCATCGTTGAATATGTGGGAGCCATTATGGATCTCCAGATCCCGCTATTGGTTATTGGTCGGAGAGAAGTCTCAACCATGTCTACATAGTTCACGAACCGTAGGGTGACACACTTAAGGTTTGATGTCGTTTAAGTAGATATGGAATATGGAATGGAGTTCGAAGTTTTGTTCGGAGTCTCGGATGGGATCCAGGACATCACGAGGAGATCCTGAATGGTCCGGAGAATAAGATTCATATATAGGAAGTCATTTTCTAAGTTTGAAAATGATCTGGTGCATTTATGGAAGGTTCTACAAAAGTCCGGAAGAAATCACCATGGAAGGTGGAGTCTGATAACTCACAAGTATAGGGGATCGCAACAGTCTTTGAGGGAAGTAAAACCCAAATTTATTGATTCGATACAAGGGGAGGTAAAGAATACTTATAAGCCTTAACAACTGAGTTGTCAATTCAGCTGCACCTGGAAAAACACTAGTAACAGGGGTGATGTGAAAGCAGCAGTAATATGAGAGCAATAGTAACAAGTAACACGGCAGCAAGTAGCGAGTAACACGTGAGGCAATGGCACCAGAAGATAGTTGATACTACTTCTAATGTCATATAGAACGAGTATATGATGATGAAAGATGGACCGGGGTTCCCAGCTATCTTCACTAGTGGTAACTCTCCAATAACAAGTGTTGGGTGAACAAATTACAGTTGGGCAATTGATAGGATTGAAATCATTAAGACAGAACATCAAGATTATTAATCATGTAGGCATGTTTTCCATATATAGTCATACGTGCTCGCAATGAGAAACTTGCATAACATCTTTTGTCCTACCAGCCGGTGGCAGCCAGGGCCTCAAGGGAATCTACTGGTAATTAAGGTACTCCTTTTAATAGAGCACCGGAGCAAAGCATTAACACTTGGTGAAAACATGTGATCCTCATACCTAAGCCTTCCCCTCCAGCTTATCCCGAGCTTGCCTGTCACTCTGGGGCCTCGGGTTCCGGACATAGACATGTGCAAACAACTTGTAGATACAATCTAAGCAATACTTATAGAGCTTAAATCTAAGATCATGCCACTCGTGCACTAGTGACAAGCATTAAACACAACAAAGTTGCAGCAACAATAACTTCACAAACTTATATAGATAGACTGATCATAATGTAACAATTCATTGGATCCCAACAAACACAACACCGATTACATCAGATGAATCTCAATCATGTAAGACAGCTCATGAGATCATTGTATTGAAGTACATGGGAGAGAGAGTACCAACTAGCTACTGCTAGAACCCGTAGTCCATGGGGGAACTACTCACGGAGCATGATGGAGGCGGTGGCGCTGATGGAGATGGCTTCCGGGGGCACTTCCCCATCCCGGTGGTGTGCTGGAACAGAGATTTTGTCCCCCGAAACGGAGTTTCGTGATGGCGGCGGCGCCCCTGGAGTCTTTCTGGAGTTTCGTCAATTGTTGTAGGATTTTCACGTCGCGAGGGATAATATAGGCGAAGAGGCGGCGTGAGGGGGTGCCTGGGGGCCCACCCCATAGGGCAGCGTGCCCCCTGATACGTCTCCAACGTATCTATAATTTCTTACGTTTCATGCTTGTTTTATGACAATATCTACGTGTTTTGTTCACACTTTATGTCATTATTATGCATTTTATGGAACTAACCTATTGACGAGATGCCGAAGTGCCAGTTCCTGTTTTCTGCTGTTTTTGGTTTCAGAAATCCTAGTAAGGAAATATTCTCGGAATTGGACGAAATCAACGCCCAGTATCTTATTTTTCCACGAAGCTTCCAGAACACCGAAGAGAGACCAGAGGGGAGCCAGGGGGCCCCACACGCCAGGGCGGCGCGGCCTAGGGGTGGGGCGCGCCCCCCTATTGTGTGGCCCCACCAGGGCCCCTCCGAGGCTGCCCTTCCGCCTACTTAAGGACTCCGTCGCGAAAACCCTAAACGAATAAGCCACGGTACGAGAAACCTTCCAGAGCCGCCGCCATCGCGAAGCCAAGATCTGGGGGACAAAAGTCTCTGTTCCGGCACGCCACCGGGATGGGGAAGTGCCCCCGGAAGGCATCTCCATCGACATCACCGCCATCTTCATCACCGCTGCTGTCTCCCATGAGGAGGGAGTAGTTCTCCATCGAGGCTAAGGGCTGTACCGGTAGCTATGTGGTTAATCTCTCTCTCCCATGTACTTCAATACAATGATCTCATGAGCTGCCTTACATGATTGAGATCCATATGATGAGCTTTGTAATCTAGATGTCGTTATGCTATTCAAGTGGATTTTACTTATGTGATCTCCGGAGACTCCTTGTCCCACGTGTGTAAAGGTGACAGTGTGTGCACCGTGTGGGTCTCTTAGGCTATATTTTACAGAATACTTATTCACTGAGTTATGATTTGAGTTGGATGTCTCTATGAAATTGTGGTGTGTTAGTACCTCCTATGAATGCTCACAGTGACAGCGTGGGGTGTTTATTAGTACTTGGGAATACATCTTTAAGGTTTGCCTACATGATGAATTAGAGTTCGTTATCTTGCCAGAGAGTAATTCAGAATAGCATAGTGAAGTGCTTATTTATATTCCTTTATGATTGCAATGTTGAGAGTGTCCACTAGTGAAAGTATGATCCCTAGGCCTTGTTTCTAAGCATTGAAACACCGTTTCCAACAAGTTCTGCTGCATGTTTACTCGCTGCCATATTTTATTCAGATTCCTATTACCACTCATATACATTCATACTACTTGTATTTCACTATCTCTTCGCCGAACTAGTGCACCTATACATCTGACAAGTGTATTAGGTGTGTTGCGGACACAAGAGACTTCTTGTATCGTGATTGCAGGGTTGCTTGAGAGGGATATCTTTGACCTCTTCCTCCCTGAGTTCGATAAAACCCTGGGTGATCCACTTAAGGGAAAACTTGCTGCTGTTCTACAAACTTCTGCTCTTGGAGGCCCAACACTGTCTACAGGAAAAGAAGCCAACAGTAGACAGCAAGCTATTTTCTGGCGCCGTTGCCGGGGAACGAAAAGCTACACCACAGAGATTTCCTCCCACGTCAACCACGCGCCAGTTGTAGACAGTCACCCCCCTCCTAGGCCGCGCCCCAGTGTGGTGTGGGGGCCCTGGGCCTCCTCTCCAGCTCCCCTTCGGTGTTCTGGTCCGTCTCGGTGAAATAAGATATTTGGCTTTTGTTTCGTCGAATTCCGAGAATATTGCCCGAACAGCCTTTCTGGAACCAAAAACAGCAGAAAACAGGAACTGGCACTTCGACATCTTGTTAATAGGTTAGTTCCGGGAAATGCATAAAATCATTATAAAGTGTGAGCAAAACATGTATGTATTGTCATAAAACTAGCATGGAACATCAGAAATTATAGATACGTTGGAGACGTATCAAGCATCCCCAAGCTTAGTTCCTACTCACCCTCGAGTAGGTAAACGAAAAAAAAATTCTGTAGTGACATGCTACTAACATAATCTTGATCATACTATTTTAAAGCATATGAGATGAATGAAGTGACTCAAGGCAATGATCTATAGTTTGCTAACAAATAGATAACATATGGCAAAACTCTAGCACAAATATAGCAATCGATGCTTTCCTCTTTGAAGGACCTTTCTTTTACTTTTATTGTTGAGTCAGTTCACCTATCTCTCTCCACCTCAAGAAACAAACACTTGTGTGAACTGTGCATTGATTCCTACATACTTGCATATTGCACTTGTTATATTACTTTACATTGACAATATCCATGAGATATATATGTTATAAGTTGAAAGCAACCGCTGAAACTTCATCTTCCTTTGTGTTGCTTCAATACCTCTACTTTGAATTATTGCTTTACGAGTTAACTCTTATGCAAGACTTATTGATGCTTGTCTTGAAGTACTATTCATGAAAAGTCTTTGCTATATGATTCATTTGTTTACTCATGTCATTTACATTGTTTTGATCGCTGCATTCACTGTATATGCTTACAAATAGTGTGATCAAGGTTATGATGGCATGTCACTCTAGAAATTATCTTTGTTTATCGTTTACTCCGCTCGGGACGAGCAGAAACTAAGCTTGGGGATGCCGATACGTCTCCGACGTATCGATAATTTCTTATGTTCCATGCCACATTATTGATGATATCTACATGTTTTATGCACACTTTATGTCATATTCGTGCATTTTCTCGGAACTAACCTATTAACAAGATGCCGAAGTGTCGCTTCTGTTTTCTCGCTATTTTTGGTTTCAGAAATCCTAGTAAGGAAATATTCTCGGAATTGGACGAAATCAACGCCCGTGGTCCTATTTTGCCACGAAGCTTCAGAAGACCGAAGAGTCAACGAAGTGGGGCCACGAGGTGGCCAGGAGGGCAGGCGGCGCGGCCCCTCCCTTGGCCGCGCCAGCCTGTCTCCTGGGCCCCTCGCGACGCCCCCTGACCTACCCTTCCGCCTACAAATAACCTTCGTTGCGAAACCCCCAGTACCGAGAGCCACGATACGGAAAACCTTCCAGAGACACCGCCGCCGCCAATCCCATCTCGGGGATTCAGGAGATCGCCTCCGGCACCCTGCCGGAGAGGGAATCATCTCCCGGAGGACTCTACGCCGCCATGGTCGCCTCCGGAGTGATGTGTCGATAGTCTACCCCTGGACTATGGGTCCATAGCAGTAGCTAGATGGTTGTCTTCTCCTCATTGTGCTTAATTGTCGGATCTTGTGAGCTGCCGAACATGATCAAGATCATCTATCTGTAATGCTATATGTTGTGTTTGTTGGGATCCGATGAATAGAGAATACCATGTTATGTTGATTATCAATTTATATCTATGTGTTGTTTATGATCTTGCATGCTCTCCGTTATTAGTAGAGGCTCTGGCCAAGTTTTTGCTATTAACTCCAAGAGGGGGTATTTATGCTCGATAGTGGGTTCATGTCTCCGTGAATCTGGGGAAGTGACAGAAATCTCTAAGATTATGGATGTGTTGTTGCCACTAGGGATAAAACATTGGTGCTATGTTCGAGGATGTAGTTACCGATTACATTACGCGCAATACTTAATGCAATTGTCACGTTGTTAGCAACTTAATACCGGAGGGGTTCGGATGATAACTCGAAGGTGGACTTTTTAGGCATAGATGCATGCTCGGATAGCGGTCTATGTACTTTGTCGTAATGCCCAATTAAATCTCACTATACTCATCATAATATGTATGTGCATGGTCATGCTCTCTTTATTTGTCAATTGCCCAACTGTAATTTGTTCACCCAACATGCTATTTATCTTATGGGAGAGACACCTCTAGTGAACTCGTGGACCCCGGTCCAATTCTCTATACTCGAAATACAATCTCATCGCAATACTCGTTCTACATGTTTTACGCAAACAATCATCATCCACACTATACATCTAATCCTTTGTTACAGCAAGCCGGTGAGATTGACAACCTCGCTGTTTCGTTGGGGCAAAGTACTTGGTTTGTGTTGTGCATGTTCCACGTTGGCGCCGGAATCCCTGGTGTTGCGCCGCACTACATCTCGCCGCCATCAACCTTCAACGTGCTTCTTGACTCCTACTGGTTCGATAAACCTTGGTTTCTACTGAGGGAAACTTGCCGCTGTGCGCATCACACCTTCCTCATGGGGTTCCTGATACGTCCAATTTGCATCACTATTTTGTATCATAATTTGCTGTTATTCATTGATATATTTCATATTTGGGTTCAATACTTATGTTATTTCATCTATTTTGCATGTTTCATCATTATTGGAGGATCAAGCACCGGAGCCAGGATTCTGCTGGAAAAAGCACCGTCAGAACGCAATATTTCGGAAGATCAACTGTGGAAGGAAATTATACCAAAAATCCTATTTTTCAAGATGATGAAGGAAGCCAGAAGGA